>NC_071285.1:55141844-55330272 GCF_943735745.2 Anopheles bellator | reverse complement strand
CCCCCCGACTTGTACCCCCGTTGCCGGCCCAAGTCGGATGTTGTTAGTGTTGAAAATGAACCATTTTCGGAATTCGGTGCTAATACGGCGATGGCAGCGCCAGGCGTTCAGCCAGTGATGAGCCAGTGACTCCGGAAGTGGGGACGTACGGGGTGTGGTGTGGTATGAAATTTTTATTACCAAAAAGCGCCAGTTTGTGTTTTGGAATAAAACTTAATTGAACACGGCTTGGTTCGGCTATTATCGAAATTCCATTCCAGTTATATTATGGATGAGTCGCGAAGTACCACAGGCCAATCGAATCCCTTCCAGGTTTTGTTTTGGGAGGAGACGGAAAACAAAACGGGCAACGTGGCCCATAAAATAACACTTTGCCAAGGGCCCGTGGCGCGCCGCTGATGAAAGCATAAACATCGACAAATAGGGTTTTTCAATTTGCATTACTTTGCTGTGTGGGGCCAATTTCCCATTCGGATCATATTTTTAGCACTCACCTTAGCATAAATCTATTGCCCTCCGCTCCGTCCGTTGGTGCGTGGCACATAAACTTGTGCCCCCGGCGCCAGGTATCCTGACGGCCGGCGAAGAAAGAGAAAGGTTAATGAAGAAGCAATGTACCGCGCGAAAAGGATTTCATAAATTTCGGGCTCCATTTCGCCGGTGCTCCGCGCGGTGATTGGATCCGACTTTGTTCGTTCGATCTTCGGTCCGGAGTAACCGCAAAACGCAACAAGCTGTAAAAGTGGTCCCCGGTCCGGGAAAAGTCGGGCGCCGAAAGCGAAATAACTTATGGCCCCGGCCCCGTTCAATACCGCATTACCATTTCCACATTTCCCGCATCAATTTCGTTCCGGCAACATAAGCAGCACTCGGGGCCGACACCCAGCCATAAGTCAATCCATCGGATCCATCCCATCGTTTGGAGCGACGCGTGTGGGGACGACATAAAACCGCCCCCGCTCGGGTGGGGGTGGCACGCACTAAAAGGCGCCAAAAATGAAAGCAATAACACAAAGCATAATACCATTTTTCACGGATTTGTTGGGCGTTTGAAACAAAAGCAGCCCGAAGCAAACGGTTCGGAAAACGGTTTTCGGTACTTTCGGAACCGATCGGGGACGGTTTTTTACGAGGGAAGGAAAAGCCAACCGATAAACAGCGGCCGGAGCATCGGGAGTTTGATGGGTGCATTTCCACGGGATTAGAAGCGCGCGCGCCGCGCGTTCGTGTTGCGTCCTTTTCCGTCACCGATTTTCAGTTGATAAGTGGAAAGTTTGGTGCTTTTATAAATTCGTTTTTTTTGGGTTTGGATTTTTGGGAAACTTTTTCGATAATATCTTTCCACCCGCCGCCGCCCGAATCAATTGGCCGCGCGGGGTGACAGGCATTTTCATAAAACAATTTCCATGTCCGTTGCAGTGCAGTTCGGTGCCGTCCGGAGGGAAGTTTTCTGTTCAAAAGTAGCTCAAAAAGTGTAAGCCCGGGGAACCAATTCATGTTCCACGCCGCCAAATGGCACTAAATTGAAAAATGGGCCAACATTTGCATTCGTTGTCTTTGGCTTCGTCTCCCATTTCAGATGACAGCTGAGCCACTGGTGGGCTTTGTTCCTTCGCCACCAGAGGCTGCCTGCATATTATTTCTATAATGAGGCTTTATCCCTTAAAAGCTGGACAGTGTGGGCTGGAAGGGGTACTGGGGTAGAAAAGAGACCACAAATGAAGCGACAATCAAATGAATCCTTCCTTTTGACAACTACTCGGGTGGGGCTGTTGTGCGTCAAAAATGGGCGCGATGGTGCTTGGCGCAAAACAGAGAGCCGGTCTTAAGGTTTGTTTTTCTTCTCTCCCCCCGCAACGCGTCAGTTCCACCCGCCGGTTACCCGGACCGGGACCGAAGGGTCGTACGCAATTTGAATATTGTCGAGCAAAATTGTTTTCCTGCTGGCGCCCGGCTTCTCGAGCTCCATCGACAGCTTCATCAGCCGGCCGGCGTGGTGACAAATAATTTCGGCAAGAACTCCGCCCCAACCTTCTCTCTTTTTTTTCTGACCGCTGAAAGCTTTCCCAAATTGTCTTCATTTGCGAAGCACCGGGGCCGACGCGGACGCGGACCCCAAACAGCAAATAATCAGCCGACTCAGAACTTTTGCGTTCCTCCAGAGAGCGGGGCTTTCTTGTGCTTGTGTCCCACTGCACAACAGCTGCGACCACCACGAGGGTCTTTATCGCGGCCTGCCTGAAACAAGTGAGATAAAGTGTTTTCGGTCGGTTGTTTATTTATTTCGCGGTCCGGTGTCGTCTATTTCGCGATTTAACATCAACAGAGTGGCCCCAACAACGCCGAGGAAAATCACTCGGAAAAACCGGACGAAAGGTTCAAATTATGTTTGAACCATTTTGGGCAGCCTCTCAGCTAAGAGCAGCGGCCCCAGCATCGTCCCAGCGTGAGTATTTCATTTCAATTTTATTATCAATAATAATTATCATGCGGAATGTAGTCGAGAGTTCAAAGCGGAATCCATCAAGCGCCCGCGACGCCGGCGTCAAGTGTGTGCGCCCGCCGTGGAAAAGATTTATGATTATTCAACGGCCATTTTGCTGGTCCACTGCACGTCGCCCATCCACTCCGGGCGCCCGTCACCGGCCCATCGGAGTGTATTTGATTTAAATAAATAATTAAAATTTAGTGTAAATTGTGGACCTGATAGCGTCGGGCCGGTCCGGGCGGCCGGGAAAGTGATATCTGCAGTGCAAAGTGCATCACAGATCGTTGCACCGATTCGGTGGACCACCGCGATGGGGGAGACGCGGGGAAATGGGACACGTGAACGCGTGACGCATCGTGGAGCAAGTGTCGCATTTCCCATTACCGTTGATTATCGCTGCCTCATCCACCGGGCCCCACCGGGTTTCCGGTCGAAATATGTGAATGTCATTAAAATGTCATCAACTACCTTCGAAATTACTGCACCGACCAGGGACGGGACGGGGCGGCTGCGGCCACCCGCGTTTCGGTAGCCGTGTTCTCCTCATAACTCAATCGGACGGACGGATGGACCCTGGTGATGGGTCCGCGATGGTGAAACGAAAATGGAAAAGGTCGGGTCCCGCAAATGGACCCGAGTCCCGAGCGCTAAAAAGGTGGGCTCATGTCACAATATTTAACATAAAAAAACCGGGCAACCTTAGGCCTCTCAGCACATTCCGACCGGTTGCCGGTCATCATTATAACGCCGGCGGCCGTTGGAAAAAAACGGGCAACATTTAAGCGCTTCGATATGTTTGATTTGCGGACAAGGCCATTTCTGTCGCTGGTTTGCAACGACGTGATGCGTGCAGTGTTTGTGATGATAGTGCAACTGCATCGGTTCCGACCGAGGGGGGGTTGATTGTAATCGTTCCATGTCCGCGCACCGTTCGGTGCAGATTTATCATAGTGCGAATAAAGCAATTGAAAAATAAGCATTAAAGTTTATTCTCTTTCATACTTGAGCGTTTGTTTGATCTATAATTCAAAAATTCGTTAAAAGAAATCCGAAATTATGCGAGAGTTTACCAATTCTAAAAGCAGCGACCGCGACAATCCAAATTTCATCGCATAAAACATCGCCTAAGACATCGCCTGAGTCCAAGGTAGTATGTATTTTGTATTGGCAGATCCGGCAAGGCAATATATAAACAGATTTTGGATTGTATCTAGTTATTAGGCTAAATAAAATATCTAGTATATTGCATTAACAATTCTTTAATAGGTTTTGTAGGCTTTCTCTATTTCTTCAGTTAAGCACCTTGTGATACACTACATTTTTTGTCTTAATATCAGGCGTAAGAAATCAAACAAACAACCAGAGATCTATAATCTCAGATTCTCAGATTCTCAGAATCTGAGATTCTCAGATTAATTATTATTAATTATTAATTATTTAATTATTTATTCTAGGCTCAACACATACCAACGAACCTTCTTCCAACAATGCCGGTACTTGCGTTCCTTTATGCGTTCCGTTCCTAGCGTCCTGTATCGTTTATTTTTCATATTGTCGTTTGACCCTTTTTCCTTTTCTTTATGGGCTTGAAGCGATCTCAATACCTGCCGCCGTTTCTTCTGTGACCAGGGCATTTTTATGACAGGATGCGAACTTGGAGCTTGTGCATCTTTTTCTCTAGGAAACCGGGCACGTTTAGGCAACTTTTATATTTCATCTATCAGCGGGAGGTAAGCTCATCGATACTCCGAATGGGTAGTGTTAACGTTGATTTAGAATACAGAACAACCGAGACCACAACTTGTGATGGACTCAATAACATCCCTCAATAAGTAAGTCAGTATTACTTCCACAGAGGCTTTCGGTTGCTACTTGAGATTTGTTTTAGGAACAAAACAGACAACCTTTTCAAATTATCTTCAAGGGTACGTGCGCATTACTTCCCACCACCAGGGCAGAAGAAGAAAACAGAGGAAGAAACAAAGGCGAACCGAGTGGTACTTACAGTCGCAGAAAGTACGTACGCGGGTTCCGGTTTTACGCACCTCGCCGGGTTTATGGTTTGCGACAGCGAAATGCTTTTCCCGGCCCGGCACCGTGCCATTTCGCTGTAAGCCGCCGCCGCCGCCGCGCGAACGGTACTACAAAACGGCTACAAGGCCCGGCCAAACGGCTCTCCTCGGGCTCCTTGGCACGGGACACCTCTCGGCTCCGGCGAAGCACCTGCGAGCAGAAGCAAAGACGTGTTGCAAAACGGAAGTAATGAGAGCAAATTACATTCGCTAATTGTGTTATGTGCTTTAGGCTTTATGGTGGTTCGGCCCACCGCCCCCCCCACCGTCCCCGCAGGGAATACATGGTCCTGAGTGCAGTGCGAGCCTTACGCACACAGGCGGGAGAAGGAAAAGTTTTGCCTCGGGCCCGTCTGTCCGATTTGCGCCTCGAGAGGGTCCGTGTCAGAATACGTGAAGTGGATGGGTCGCTTCGAGCATGTTGTTCGTTTCGTGGGAAGCCATTTTAGGGGCAGGACCTGCGAATGCAACCATAGCAACCGCAGCTTGCTCTTTGCTGCGTCAAAGTTTCCTTCCACACACCAACACGGGGCGCTGTCAGTTTTAATTATTCAAATCTACTTCTATTTTCATACGGGATTAAATTTAACACACACGAACTAGCTCTCTCTCTCTCTCTCTCTCTCGCGCTCTCTGTCCGGTGGGAGGTCCGTATGCTTTGTCCTGGCGTGGGAGAACTGGATTTATGCACGTTTACGCCACTATCCAAACCCGGCGAACTTTGCAACGATTTTGACACATACCGACCGACGGCTTGGCCTTTGGCCTCACCCCGGCAGGCCCGGATCTGCCATCTCCAATGTGTGGCTGTGTTGCAATTTGTGGATCGAGAAGTTGCACTCGACGGAGCACTTTTTCGGGTGCCACTGGGCTTAATTATGGCGGTTGGCGGTAATTGTGATAAGTTGACACATGCTAATCGAAAGAGTTGAGCTCCGGAACTGAAGTGTTGAGCCCGTGGGTCCCCTTAGAAGTTGGCCCTCGAGGCGTTGACGTGTTGTTCCCGGGTTTTCAATTATGCGTCCGAAAGTCGGGGATTAATAAACGCAACCACCTAATTAGCAAACTAATGGGCTTTTGCCCAAAAGCAGCGCCCACGGAAAGACCGATTGTAATTGCTTCTGGAGCGCTTGATTCCTTTTTCAAATAAATTAAACTTAATTCACGATTCGAACCGGGAACCGGCTCGTCAATGGCTCCCGGTGGTCCGGATTGAGTGACGGAGGGTCCGCCCGGAGACGTTCAGGCGCTGCGTCTTGAGAAGGGTTTCGGTATTGGGTGATTTGGACAGCTTTCATTAAAACGTACAACGTCGGCACCCAGCCGGTCTCCAATTTCGTTAATGTATTTTCCATTGTAAGTGGTCGATAATTGTTTTTCGCGAGTGCGATTTTCGCACAACAAAGGCGCAACCGTCGGCTAGTGTCCGCCGTCCGCGAAATTTACGGCACCGGAAGTTTGCAATCAACTAAAAGCGGCATTTTCCGGGCCAGCCTTTGGCCGGTTTTAATGAAGAAGAAAGCGTTCTTACAAATCCCAAATTCCGTTGCATTGCATCGCGATCCCGGAACAATTCATGCATAATTGATTGCGAATTAGCGAGCGTGCCCACTGGCCACTAGGCCACCGAAGGTGCCGAAGAATTTTAATCTTGTTTTGCATACCTGATTCGTGTCGCGCGGGCACCACTTTCTTGCCACTTCGTTTTCAGTATTTAGCATAAGCTTGGCGGGCGAAGGATTAAGCCGGAAGTGCATTTGTTGCACCATCCGAGGGGCGCAGCCACCGATCGGCTACGGGCGATCGAAAACGGGATTCCGGGAAAATCCGGCAAACGACCACAGGCCCCAGTGGGAGGGCCAACACCGCGAGTGCGCATCCGATCCGGTGCAGATGCAAATTGAAATCCCACAAATCGTGCAGCGATTGTGGGCAACATATTACACACCTACACACCGCGTGGGCCGGTGGCCGGCTACGAATTTCCGGCTCCGGCTCCGGTCCATGGAGCTCAAGCATCTCGGTCCGGCCCGGCCCGTGATGATGAAAGGCACCGGAATGAATATTAATTATAACTTTGTCCGCCAGGACTGTGGAGTTGTGTTGTGTTCGGCCACCACACGATCCAGATGCTTCGGTACGTACGGTGCGCCATGCTGGAGCTAGGAAACGGCACAGCGAATCGATGCAAATGGAGTCGATGTTTGGTTTGGCAAGAATTGAATTTCAAAAGATTACGCCCGGCGCCAGCTGGCAGGGGATGCCGCTCCTTTGATCAGTTCAATCAGCAATCGAAGGCAACCCACCACGGCCTGCCGTCTTGAAGGAACCGCCTCGGTTTAATGGACGCACCGTGCGGGGATACCGTTTATTAATAAACGGTGCGCTTGTCAACAGGCCCCCGCTCGATTGGCAACATGTGGCTCGAGTTCGGGACTCCCAAGTGGTGCGACCTGAACATGATATCCGGCTTCCGTTCGAGTGCCGCCCGCCGAGGGTTCGCCGAGGCGAACTACAATGCGTACCAATCATCAAAGTAAAGCCACTCGGTGCCAATTGATTGGTGCCGGCCGGCGCGGGTCGGTTTGTGTTGCGAACTGTGCAAACGTGTACGGGGTTGGGTTGCCTCCGGGTGCTCCGTACTCCGAAGTGTACGGAATATAATTAAAATATTCAATCCTTTCCCGGACCACTGAATGGTTGAGTTGAGAGATTCGGTTTCTTTTTTCTCCGTGGCCACTCCGTGGCCATATTTTTGGCGAATTATTTGCTCCGTAAACTCCCCGTCGGGTTGTTTGCCGATTGCCGGTAATGGAAAGATCAAAGATACTTTCTCCCGGGCCGAACCTTTGCTTTCATCTTTGGTGCCGGGCCCGACGAATGACATTTGTCCAGAGTCCGGTCGACGCATCTCGCCCCCCTCCCTGTGATGCCGTTTGAAGCGCCACGTAGAACGGTTGGCTAAGAAAAACTGTCGATCGCGAACTGCATCGGCTGCTGTCGGAGCAAAGAAACGGAGCAGTATCCCGGCCTTCTTCAATAATTTATGGCCCACCCCAATACCGGCACGAAGCGGACACATTTTTTGCTGAGATTATTGCCAATAATTAACCCCATCTTGATGGAGCCTTTTGCTCCCTTTTCCTTGCGATAAGAATCCCGATTCGGACGTGAAAAAAGTCCCGGTCTCGATTTAGGTGCCGTGAGGAGGAATCGAAAAATACATTATGGTAATCGTCGCCCTGTGTCGAACATGGTGCCGCTCCGTGGCGAGTCCCTGGGAGTCGCATAAATTCCCGTTACTCTTTCACGCCCGGACTGGCCGGACCACCGACGGGGCCCTCCGCTACCGGTTCCGGTAGTTTTCGTTTGTGTTGTCTACATCGACGGCAAAGTTCTTGGGATGGTGCTCTCGAAAAAAAGGCGTTCCACACAGGCACACGGAGGGAACGGATCCTCGTGTGGCGGAGGTCCGCGCGCAACGACCTCCGGCGCTCGGTGGCGACGTGGCAGACATAAATCCTCTTAAGCAAATAAATTACTTTGTTTCGACAGTGTTGAAATAAAAATTTCCCAGATTTCGCTCCAGGGAGAGACGGCGGCGGAAAAACCCCGGCCACTCTCTCGTCCCTTTCTCTCTCTCGATGTTTCGTTTCGTGATCCGGGACCCCCTCGATTTCCGGTCTCGCGCGAAGCGGACGCGCGCGGTCAGTGGGACGTGCTTCAAAATCGACTTGCCGTTCCAGAAACACCGCCCCGGTTCGACGTTTGGTCAACGGGGCTAGATTATTTCCGACCGACCAACCGGCCCAAGCCCGGTCAGGGCGGGATTCTCGGAACCGTTGTCATCGGTTCGCGATTGGGTGGGGTTTTTTTTAATTTCCGCTTCACACACGCGCACGCCCGGGACCCCGGGGGACGTGTGGATCAATTGTAGTGGCGTATGTTAGCAAGGTGTCAACTGGAAGGCCAACGAGTGGCACACCGACCCCCGAACGGAATGTTCGGCGTCGGATCACCTCCCTATCTGTTGCTCCGATCGACAGCGCTCAGCACGGTTCCAGCTTTTTCCATCAACTTTCCAAATAGGTTCTCCACCGAAATGGGCACAATATCTTCAAATCAAGTGCAATAAGAACGAATCGATGCACTTCACTTCTTGTTATCAGCATAAATCCGGTGAGCCATTTTCATGAATATTCCGTTGTCCTTGCTTGCTTGCCGAGAGCGTGCGGCTTAATAACTGTAAAAATCTTCACCGAACGACACTTTGAATAAGTAATGGAGAGTCGGGCCTGAGCCGGGCCTGGGCCGGGAGTGTCATGCCATATTTTGAGGTTAGTTCGGGGGCCCCCCCGGACGGATGCCACAACGGAAGTTGTGGCCCTTGTTTGCGATCCTTCTCGGCTCGGTGGGGCAGGATTAGTTTTTGCGGGCCCCGGAGTCCTCCCGAACTACGGCCTCCCGTAGAGTTCCCGGTGAAAAGTGTCTTGGTCTTTTTCTCCTCCGTAGCGCTCTGCAGTTTCCCCTTTCTGCGGTCCAGATTCTGGGCTGAGAATGCTGGCAACATGTTGTCATGTAAATAGGGTTGGGTTGAGCTCGCCCCAACCGACGGCGTATGTGAGTTGTTCTCGCCTGTGTCGGTTTGCGCCCTCGTCCCCTCGTTGTTGTTGTTGTTGTTGTCGTGGCTGGGGTGAGCAACCCTCCCGCCGACCTAATCAGGCCACTTACGCTCTCGCGCCGTGGTGGTAAGCCGGTTCCCGAGACCGGAGCATGAACCGTAGACATGATTAAACTTTAACGAAAATTGTCAAACACGCTTGACGTGGCGTAAACTGATAAGGGTACGACTTCACCGCGAACCTTGGGCCCAGTTCCGGGAATCCGGACAACCCCCCCCCCCGCTTCAGTGCACTGGTCACGAACCGGAAGTTAGGCTGGCTGCGTTCCCCGTCGTGTCCGCAGCACACACAATCGCTTCTGATCGATTGTTTGTAATTGTTTCAAGGTACGGCTTTCATCTTAGCCGGTCAATCTCCGGCTTGGCATCTTCTAGGGGGAAAACCGAAAATCGGATATCCATTAGACAGGGGACCCGGACAGCGGGCCCCCGGCGGGAAAACGTTGATTGGGCGGATTAAAAGTGAAACGGTGCGTGGAAAACAAATATTTACCTTCATCACGGCAGATTTCCGTCAAGGGGTACCGACGGGCTGGGTCCGTTTTTTTTATTGTTTCTATCGCTTTCCGTTTCGTCCCCGGGCCGGACGAACTCCTCTTTTTTGAGCGGCGCCGGATCACCCGGCCGGATGTTTTGCTAACTCCCTTGGAGGGACCGCCGACCGGCTTTGAAGTATTGACTTTTGAGTCTTTGATTTGATAAGGTTCGAGTCTGACGCCAGGAAGCGCCAACCCCGGGTGCGTCTGTGACTTTTCTTTGACAATCGAATCGCTGTAGCACGTGGCGGGAAAGATTAGAACCTGAGAGGCGGGCCGGCCGAGGTCTGGAACAAATGAGCGAACAATCAATTAATGTCAGCGGCCAGCGGCTCGACATCCAGATAAATGTGACGTCTTGCTACTATTTGACAGCGAAAAGCTGAATCGAATCGGATCGCAACTGAAATTGCATAAATAATTACTCCCAGCCGCTGAGCCTGATAAATAGGGCAGCATCGAGCGGGATGTGGCGCGGTCCTGGAACTTCATCCGCGGAGCATCATTAGCGGCTTCATCGAACGGCTATTGACCTGAAACCGGGTCCCCCACACGTTGCCTTCAAACCACCGTTTCTGTTGATGTTTCGCTGTCCGGTTTCGCTTTTCGGTGACCGGAGCGACCGGCGTACCCTGCGAAAGGATGCGTGTTCGCATCCCAACTGTCGCGACCCACTTGTTATGCTTTCCTTCGGTGTTTTGCTTCATTCCGGAAGACGGGGCTCCGGATCCGAAGCATGTGTCGGCCTCGGTTTCCGGGGGGGGGCCAAGCGCGCCAGCTAAGCAAATACCCGGCCCGGCAACGAGGACGAAGAGCCCTTAATTTGCATACTTACATGTGGTGGCAAATTTATTTTCCGTACCGAACGGGCGCAAAGTTTCCGAGCCACCGAGGGCTCCGGGAATTTAATCAGGCCGTGGGATGGCGCGTTTGACGATGCGTGTAGCGTTTCGAGTGACTGAGTCGCCCCCCCGGCATCGGGATCAATCATCGATCGGGCCGTGCTTCGGAGAATTCGGACCGGACCGGATGACCGGACGGACGGCTTTCGGCAAGCTTTTGTAGCCTTCGGCGCGGTCGCACGGCCACGACACTGTGCTCTGCGGAGCAGCAGGTGAAATCGTTCGATAACTTTAGCAACATCAATTACTATGATTAACATATTATTAGCATTAGTATGGAAATTCGTGTGCCGACGGAGGCCCGATCCGCCGGAGGTTCGCTTCGCTTCCTGGTGGATGCGAAATTTAATTAACCCATTACTGCAATATGTGACCGTGGCCGGCCGTTAGGACTTGACAGGGAAGGGTCCTTAAAAGGGGGCCACCGTGCTAAAACACAACGGCGACGACAAAACTGCATACCGCATGAAGTGCTTCATGAAGGCTCTCCATTTCTTTGCCACCGGCCAGAGGGCGCGCGGCCAAGCTTTATGGCGTTTTAACGACATAACCTCAAACACTGACCACACGACACGAGTTTGAGGTTCGTCCGGCCCGTCCGGACCGGACCCGTGGCCGGTGCATTAGCATTGTCCCTTATTTATCTCTCAGCCTCCGCAGGTCACCGTTGTGGGGATTATTACTTTGTTTTATGCCACCGAGGGTCCTTCTGGTTCCCGGGTGGGGGGGTGGCCAGTGAGGGCCAATCATCCACCCACCGAAAGTGGTGCTGTTGTGGGCGAAATGTTGCACTCAAAAGTATTACAACCGGAGCCACCCGGGGTGGCCTCCGGGTGTGTGGCGATTGCGTTATTCGACGGCTAATATTACGAAAATATTTAACTTTCTCCGTAATTGATTTACGCCCAAAGTTGGGCGCTTGTCTTCCCGAACTCTTCGCTCTGGTCGAAGGCGCCTTCGCCGGTGGCTAATTGTTGTCCCGCCAGCCAGCCCAAGAGGTATCAAGTTCAACTCCCACAAGAAATTATCATCACACGGCCAGAGGGCCGGGCCAGTCGGTGGTGCTGGCGTTCCAACATGAAAGCGCCCAAACCCCGTTCGGTGCGATCATTGAGCCTAATGGAATATGAGGACGCTTTACGGCGACCCCCTTTTTATGGGGTCTCTCTCTCTCTCTCACTCGGGCCGGGTTCTGAAATGTCTCCATCCATGCTCATTGTAATGCAGGGCGCGCGTCACCAGAAAAGATGATAATTTCTCCCACTTTTTCCTTCCGTCCACGTGTCCTGTCAGGACGATTCGAGTTTGATGAGTCGGTCACGGTGGGTCACGGTGAATCTTATTACTCCATCAGCACCAGTTTCTTTGTCCAACACGCGAAAGGATCACCACTCCGAGGATGGGCACAATTAGCCGGTCTTATCGCCGTCGCCGGTCGGCAATTGAATTAAGTCACTTCTAATGGATGTGTGGTTTAATAATTTCATCTCGCCTTCTCGGTGCCAGGATCGTTCGGGTTGGGATCACTGCTGGGCGATGATGTCTGGTTTGACACTACTTCAATTAATTAGCAAACTACTTGAGGTACTTACGGTACTCTTCGCAGAAGGACATTCAACTGCTCGGTGTGGCATCTTTAAACAGGTCCCTGTTTGAACACTTCAATCCGACGACGATGGCACAGCACGCCGGTAGCGGCATTAATTGTCATTAAAACGGGCGACGAGTTCGTTCCGTTCGTAAGCACCGAAAACGCGGCCCAGCGAACCGTAAAACGCCACCGTGTGGGCGCCCACCACCGGCATATGTGGCGTTACTATTTACGGGCCGAAATAAAAACACCCCCGGGAGTACCCTTTCCGGAGGGTAAGCGTCGCCGAAATGAGCCGCCTTCCCGGGGCAAAGCCGTTCGAGAGGGCTGGCCTTCTGTGCGTTGCTTAGAACGTGTAGCATAAATTTTTATCATTATGACTTCTAATCACTGGCAACGGCACGGCGCTGTTCTACCGTCACGCAAATGAGAAGCGATGCGCACGCGTTCGACAACACGCGTCTCTCGCGGGTCTTCTTCGGTTTCGGCGGCTTGCAAAGAAATCTTCGAATAATATTCTTCACACGGGCCCCGAGATGCCTGGCTGCGGAACACACGTAGGTAGCGGACCATTTCCTCACACTAATGGCCAGTAGTGCCAACACGGAAACGCGACGGTCTCGACGGACGTGTCACGAGCGCAGAGCTATTCTAAAGCATTGATTCCCGGGCACTCTTTCGCCCTCCCGGTCCCGGTCACGCCGTGTGGCACCCGGTGCTATGTTTTAAGTTGTTCTACACCACCCGGGGGCCGCCGGTGCAATCACACAGGACAACGTTGCAACGGTTAAGAAAACGTGTTGACAAACGGTTTTTGCACTCCCAAGCCCGCGTGCCCGGTCCGGTGGATCGCCGGCGCATCCGTGCGCACACGTGCACAGGCCCCGTGTTTTCTCGGGACGACCTCCCTCCCGAGTAGCGGTAGATACGAGAATATGTTGGGTCATGTTCACACGAACCGCCACCCCCCCGGACGCGGCATGAAATTAGCTTCCCGGAGCGCTCCGGTACGCAAGTTATCCCGAAAGTAAATAGGCGGCCCCACTGTTGGTCGGGAAACAATTTAACTCAACGGCCCGGGCTCCGATCTTTCCGGTCGGTCCGGGTCCTGGCACCTGGGAGATAAACCGGCCACCACGCAAACACGGAATCCTGATTACCGTCCAGTGCCGAGCGATGCCGTTGTTTACTGTCACTGCAACTCTCTGTCGTACGCAATCCGCTCGTGAATGTGAAACACCGGCCACCGGCATCGAAGGATCGCAGGATCCGGGAGCCGGCCGCAAACAATGAAATGCAAAGCCAACCGTAAGGTGGCCTCGCGTGGTGCATCGTCTCTGGTCCCGTGGTCGTGGTTCCTGTTCCGCACCGGGACATTTATCGGAGTTTATTCATAATTCCGCTGATAATAATGCGACAAGTACTGTCCGGTGGCTTCGTCGGGCCGTCCCCTGACGGAGCACAGTTGGATCCTTCGGTGTTCGCGCGTTGATTGGTACAGGCTTTCGGCGGACTTGGTTTGTGTAAATTAAATTTGATTTCTTCCCACTCTCGTGTTGCCGGAATAATGTACTTTTCCATTTTCAACCAACTCTCCAAACAGCATCTTGCCAGTTACCTACCGGTGCCGTGTGTGTGTCCTTTTGTCTTGAAAGGGCTCGCAGAAGTTAGGAAACTGGTGTCCATTGAAGGGAATTGATGAATGGAATCAACGACGCGAAACTAACTAAGACTCCACCCTGGCGCCGGTGCACAGAGAAAGCCAGCGATGCAATCGAGTGCACCCCGAGATAAGCACAGGCTCCGAGATGCATCCTGCCGGGTTGAAGGATAAAAGGCCGAAGGATCTCGCAGCAGCAAGCACGGTTGTCCCCGAAAATACCATGTTCGCCGTGCTCGGGCGAGTATGACGGGCTAACGGGGCACCAGAAAAGGGACCAGACGGTAGCCGAAGCCGGACATTCGGAGCCGTGTGCGGGGCAGTCTTGTTGCGTTGATAACCCAAGTTCCGGCTTTCGGGGCTCGAGCTCGAGCTATCCTTCGCTGAGCTGCCGGCGGAAAGGGATCGTAGAACAGTGCCAACGGCCACGTTGTCTTGTGCACTATACCGGTAGGACGGTCCAGGTCATCCGACCGGTCAGAGATTGCACCGAGGCGATGCACCGGACGGCCTGGGTCACTCTCCCCCGAGGGGTCGATAATAATTATTGACAGACGCAGGCCCCTGTTTGAGCTGGTATCAATTTATAATTCAATAATGTGTGTGTTTGTGTGTTTTTTGGGAGGAACATGTGTTGAGGGGCCAGGACGAGGACTGTTTGCTTTCCTTGTTTACGGTTCTGGACTCCCCTGGGAGAAAGCGGGAAGGACTAAAACGCTCGCGACTGCAACTGAAAGGCAAGCAGTCTTTATAAAATACATTCTGTTTCACTACCTTTAAAATTGATTAACAAAAGTTTTGTTAATTGAATAATTTAATACAGTCTTACCGAGGATCCTTCGCGATAGAAGAAACCATATTTGGTTTTAACTTTTTTAGTATTAGTATTTAGTAAATAATTAATACAGACTTTCACGAAATGTTGACAGCTATATTTTGACATTGGAGTAGGTCCGCAGAGTGCGAATCAACATACTATTTAATTTTCAGTTTAACGTGCTTTGTTTCAATATTTAAAAAAAAAACAAAACACGAAGTATGCAAGGCTAGTCTTTAAAGTAGTCGAACCGAGGATAGCCTGAAAGAGGAACTTGCAGTCCGTTTCCGTCGACTTTCTTCAACATTGAAAGCCAGAGCAGAACGAAAGGTCCTCGCGATGATTGCCAAGCACAAAAAAGGGTGCTACTATGACAACGACAGAGCACAGTGTCCGTTGCCAACTTTGTCTCCTGTTCGCAGCTCGATGGCTGCCAGATCCCAGCTGCATTGGCTTTGCTTATTTAGCTCATGTAAATGCGATAAATAAGGAAAATGCTCTCCACACGCTCGGTTGGTGATGGTTTTTGCATCCCTTTGCGAGGTTGCGACACGAAAAACGATTGAAGCAAAGCAAAAAGGAAGCTTTAAGCTTGAAGACCTCTGTTTTTTCGGATTCTCCTTTTTACCGCGCCAACTACTCATTGCTTTAAGAGAGATTGAACCTCTAACCCTCCCCGCGGTAGCTGACCTATTAATGATCCCTTTTTCATGCTGCATCGCTTGGAAGAAAGTATGCACCGACCGGGGACAGTTGTGCTTCGTGTTCCCGCCCTGGCGCTGGCGGGTCCGAATCCTGAGGCGTCCGGGTCAAGCAAATTGAATTTAAATGAGCTCCACAAACAAAGTGCTGCTGATTAGAAATAGCTGGCGGTCACTTTTCACCTCACGGGTGACAGGCGACCCGTAGGCGTCCGGTAGCTGGCGATGCGCCCCCCACGGGGTCCGGGCAGACAATCGTCCCGTTCGGGCAGGTGAACCGTACGACGAAGGCTTGTCAAATATTCATCGACAGGTCGGTGGGGCTCAGCCTTTCATCAAGTGTCCAAACAAAAACACGATTTCTGGGATTTCCGGCTGTCGTTTTTGCAATGGCCCCGACACGGCAAACCACAACCACACGCCTGTGACAAAACCATTGACACCTTCCGGCGCCGGCCGTTCTGCTGTAGTGTTCGTTTTCGACCTCTCGAGTCGAGTCCCGGCTGCCCCCAAGTACTTCGGAGATGTTTGCCGGGAAATCTTCATGCTTCGTGTTCGCAGAACCACCCGGGCGCTTCCATCGTAGTGCCTCGAGCTGGCGACGAGTAGTGTTTGTCCCAAAATCAAATAAGTGGAGCCCTGGGATGTCGGGGGACCACTCTTGCCAGTGGTTCGATATTTCTTACCTGTACACGCGGGCCCGCTGTATGGGTGTATGTAAATATTTCATCAAGCTGGAGATGATTGAACATTCTTGTTTCAGGTCCCTGCTGACTTTGAGGGTGTGTCGTCGAGCGGCTTGCAATCTCAGACCCAGCCAGCCGGCCAGCACCGGTGGGCGTTCGTCGGAGTTCGGCGCCCGAAAGCCCAAAACGCAAACATGCCATTTCCATTTCCGATTGTTTGACTGGTTTTTATGCTTTGCCTCGCTCGACCAGCATATTCCGACCGATCGGCTGCGCCGGGCCGGATTGTGTGCAGTGTCCACGGAACCGGCTGATAGTGTTTAATTTGCCCGCAAGCCCACAAATTCTTCGCCAAGTGTTTACCTATTGGGCCCTTATTGGCGGTGCAAACCCTTGTCGCAAACAACAACGGGCAATCCTACCGGCACTCACTGAAGTGGGGCCCGGCTCTAAAACCCCGGAACCGGGCCAAATTAGCATTCTTACTAATTAAGAACCACTTGATTCCCGTAGCTTCGGTTTCGGCCGTGCAGCGAGCAAACACCTCAAGAGGTCCTGGGCCGCAACACGAACCGGATTGAATTTCTGGTTTCAGCGAACCACCACGAACGTGAACGTGGCGCCGGAACCTTTGGGTTTGAAATTACCCTTCCGTTATCGTCGCCGTTTAATGCCAATCATCGTAAAAATCGTTTCGCTCCGCCATCATGTCTTTATCGACTGTCACATGCAGGAGATCTTCGCGTTCCCGGTCACGTGCGTTGACGAGCAATGGCACCGCCCGGCAGAGCATTCCGAACGTCAGGCAGCGTATGGGGCTGATGTCGTGCAAATGGCGGTCACCATTTCCGAAATGATTCGACGCAAAAAAAGGGCTGGCAGCCCGCCGTAACCCGAGAGGATGGACAATTTCATCTGCATCGAAGCCGGAGCATAAGATTGAGAATTGCCAATCGACCAACGGTTCCCATATCCGTAATGCTCGGGTGGGTGGCATGTGTTGCTAACGCCTTTCGCGTGCAATTTGCGTTCGCACAGCGCACACCATATCAATATCGCTTCATGCCGATTCCGGTTCGATCGCTCAACGGCGTCTGTCGTCGTCCGTCGACAGTCTCCCCAGGAGTCTCCGGATTTTATTGCCACCGAGGCCGGACGGTTGTTATCGGCGCAAATCGGTGCAATCGACGTCGGAGTAGTTGGCACGGACAACAAAGTGTTCAAAGCCGAGCCCGATAAATGTGCCCGTCCGCGACAGGACGTCCCTGTCGGTACGGTCCTGGGCCCTGTGGCAATGCAATGACCGGTCCGGCCTCTTATCAGTCGATGCGCATCGGCCCGGAAGACAGCTGATAAACGGCGTCGGCTGCAAGACGGACACTTGAACCGGATGTGCACCGGACCAGCGCCGTTGGCGGTGCGTAAAAAATCAATCCACGATCCAGATAGGACCTGCATCATTATTATCCTGCGCTTTCCAGGCGCGTGCTCACCGTGGCCGGCCGTATTTGCTCCGGGGCGAGGCCGTTGAGTGTTTAATGAAAATTAAATTCTCTCGTAGCGTAGCGTAGTTTGTGGTGGTGAACGTGAAAATGGAGAATAATTACTCCGAAACACCGAAAATTGAGTTGTGAAAAATCCAATTCTGGGGGTCCGAGTTGTCGCCAAAGCCATAAAATGAATTTTATTCGGCGCATCAGCCCGGATGGAAATGAAATTTTCCGTACTCGTACGCCACAGATGAGAGATCAGCGTGCGGGGAGTCCCCTCGCACCCGCACCCTGGTCAAATTAGAATTCGCCATTTCCCATAGTGTGTGTGCCATACTGGAAGCGTATGTGGGCGAAAAGGGAAAAAATAACCCAAACCAAAATCGAACCGATTGGAAAACTGAACCGCTTTGTACCGCAAAGTCATCGAGGATGGTTTTCGGGGTGCCCTCAAACGGGGCATTACGCTTTGTGGCCTATTTTAGAAAACATCAAACGGAATATATTCATTGCGAATTGAAATACATGCCCTCGGCCACGCACACGGAGCCTGATATCGGTCGGGTGATGAAATGGAAAATTGGAAAAGCCTGGCGCGACCCGCGAGTTGTCACATGAGTCGCGCATCTGCATTAGATTTAATCTAACAGATATCACGGGGGCTCCCACCTTTTTTGTACCCATCTTGTTTTGAGTGATGTTTTGAAATGAATATGCATCGGTTTCAGGGTCAATCAGCGAATTAAAGGGGCGGCTTAATGGAAGACTTTGTCGGGGAAGAAACG
The DNA here is from genome assembly GCF_943735745.2 of Anopheles bellator. NCBI lineage: Eukaryota > Metazoa > Arthropoda > Insecta > Diptera > Culicidae > Anopheles > Anopheles bellator. Next base: position 55,311,863 of record NC_071285.1, on the reverse strand, counting down.
GCTGCAGTAATTGCAATTAAAGTTAATTTGTGTTCACGAATTCGATTGAAAAATATAGAAAAAGTATTGCAGCTTAATCACAGGTTGTCGCTCAGCATTAAATCCATCATTTTAAATGATTTTAAAATACTAGCACTGTGGAAGTGTTGACCACAAACCTTCAGTACAATTGTTCCGATATGTTATTAAAGGCAGGACCTTCGCTTACACGAAAACTCAAGATTACTGATGCTTCGGAAATCGCAATCAGAAAGTCCAAGAAATGATACGATTAGGAAGCGAATGATTATGCACCCTTGGCCCCCGAGCGACGGGAAAGCGATTTTTCAAACAATCCATTCCCCCGATTTTCCACGCAACGCGGTTCGGCATTCTTTGGGCGATTTTCCTGCGTCAGAGATTCATTTCCGTTTCTCGGGACACCCCACTTTTCAATTCCTCCCTGGCGGGCACCCATCCGTTAAGCATCGAAACGGATGCCATCGGTTTTGATGGACGGCAATCGGTCGGTGCGTTGTCGGAATGGATCCGTTTTTCTTTCTCACACTCACCCGTAATCCGTTCGAATGTAAAACGAACGTAATTTCAAGCTCCATTTTCTCGGCCCGGGCCGGAAGGTGTACGGACCGCTTGCTCTGCCGGGCAGTGCTGCTAAAGTGGTTCGATTCGTTTCCGTCGTTTCCGGCTATGATTATCCGCTCAATCATCTCCTCCTCGGCGAGGAATCTACCGGGCACCCCGAGACACCTGAGAGCGCCGTTTTGCGTGAGGAAGTTGCATTTCGGGGGTTATCATGGCGCGTTCGGTGGCCATTCGTTTGCGCACTTTATGCCGTACACAATCTGCGCCATCGTGCCAGGGCATGCAAGCCGTACACATGTTCCGGACCCCCGGTCCAGAAAACACAACTGCTTCAGTTTATTGCTAAATTATTCAACCTTCCTTGGGCCGGCCCGGACGGGACCGTGTAACAATTGTGTCCGTGTCGTTCGTTCCATTTTTTTCGATTAGAAACACACTCCAGTGGGGCTCGGATCGCTGTGCGCGGCATGTGCAGTGAGTGGGAAAATTATGTCATTTTTCGCCAAATGGAATCCGTCCCTCATATTTACGAGCCAATGCACGAGCCCCGCTTTCCGGACGTTACGCGCGTACAATATCTCAATTAAATGTCGCACCGGCGACGGACTTATCGAAAGTGGTTGTCGAATTTCGAATGAATTCAATCACCGATTCGCTGGTGACCCACTTTGGGGACGGGTGCAACCGAATCGCAACCCACCGGCCGATCAATCTGAGACAAAATAATTACATCTTCTGGTTGGATGCAAAATTTAATTTCAAATTTTAATTTGTAATTAGGCTTTACGATAGATCCGGACGTGCGGCCAGCATCGGGTCGGCCGGTTTTGTTTTACTTTAATTTATTTTATTCCGACGGTGGCAGAACAGACAGCCTGTGCAGGGTACCGTGGGTTCCGGGCGCGCTGGTGATCGTAATTATTTTAATGATATTCACCAGCCTCGTGAGATGAGCATCGATTGGTGAGCGTCTGAAGTGGCAATAGCAGCAGCGTGGCAGCAACAGTAAAACCCGATGACGATGATGCAATCAATGACGGAACGCGGGGAAAACAATTTTCCAAGCACGAATTAAAATATAATCATAACATAAAGGATGTCCCGAATGCACCATAAAAAAGTGCAACAGAATCTATGTTTTTTGTGTTGAGTTTTTTTTTTCAGTTGCATTTTTAAGCACGGTGGCACGGTGCAAACGGTGCATGCGAAAGCCGGGGTTCGGATAATGTTCCGCCGTTTCATGTTTTCATTTTTGTCTCGATGACTTCGGGCCCTCGCCCGCGCCGCTTCCCTTGTGACATTGTGAAATGGTGAAGTTGACAGAGTTTGCAAATAATTACTCTACGCGACCGGGCGCAAGAGGCGGGATCAAAGGCACGATCGTTGAAAAATGCGAACGCAAAATAGCCCGATGGTTGTCGAAAGCACACATGCTGCTTGTGTGCATGATGGGGCGCATGTTGCACTTTTTTCGAGTGCATCCTATGCACTTTCTATCTGGGCACTGGGCAAATCGAACCGAACCCGTTCGCATAATTGCATTGCGTTGTGGTGCAAACGATCATTAAATTCACTGTCAATTCGTCGCTCGTCGCCCACCAGTGTGTGCGAAAAAAATAAATAAATCAACCCGGGGACGATCCAGAGAACTTGGGGTAATTTTAATGACACGCCTGACAGATGATAAACTGTTGAAAAGCATACACAGAGAGAGAGAGGAAAGTCGATGTAAACGGACGGGTGAGCGAGCCACCGGTACTCAAACACCAATTAGAAGTTGTTAACGCGGTCGGCTGGTGCGCTGGTGTGCATTTTGATAACACACTTAACCGGGGCCAATTAGTGGAATCGATTGTGACAAATTGAGTTGAAGCGAATTAATCGAAACAAATCGACGCGCAAAGTGTTCCCCGAACTTGCCCCTCCCGGAGGTGTTATGCGCTGGACAAATGGCTTAAATCAGTCAGCAAACAGTCAGTCAGTGCGAGCTGCTGATGGACCTTGTGTCAACTGTCAGCAGCTAGTTACAGCCTTTTGGCCAGTTACAGCTTAGCATCACCACGCGAGATACCAACTGCTACACCCTAATTAATCCACTTCGAGTGCACCAATCCTTCGCCGGCGTTGCCTTGCGCATGGCCCATCCACCGACGGAGACGATGGCGCGAAAATGGATAGTCATAAATCCCGCGAAATCGCCAGATTCGCCATTTCAATTCCCAGCCACCATCCAGCAGCATGGAGGGCCTGGGCCCGAAATCGGAATTAGATCCGGGAAATGGGTCCGATTTTTTTCTGGTGGCCAGACACGTTTGGGGCGTGAGTCGTGAAAAATCTTGCCCACGAGCGAACTGACCAGTCATTCGGCGCGTTTTGAAAAATTACTTCCCCCCCCTCACCCGGTTGCGGTTTATTTCCGGCTTCGATTCGGCCGACCGCTGGAACTCCTCGATAAGTCAAGGCACCGTGAGGGAAGTGGAAGGAAAATCAAATTACGATATTGGCAATCGTGAATCATCTCTATCTCCGGGATGAGTCCCGTTTGCCAGGAAATGGTGCCGCTTTTCCGACAACTTGACCGGCCGAGCTGGTTGGCCAGTTGGCTGGCCCCGGGGAGCTCACGTACCGCGTGGTGAATGGAAAGAGTTTTTAATTTTTCTCGAGTGCGCCACACTTGTGCGAAATGGGAAAATTGCAACGTAACAACGTCGAACGCAAGTAACGGTTCGGCCGCCCACGTGGCTACGGGGTGGGGCCATGCTTCAGTTGCAGTGGCCGGGTTCAGCAACGATGATTGAGGAGCACCGAGTGAGTGTGATGTGATTTATTGGTATTATCTTTTAATGCGGACACTCCCCGGTCCGGTCCGGCGCGGGATGAGTGCGTGATCTTCGCGTATAACTTAAGCACCGCGCAGCTGTCCAACAATGTGCGGTGCGAACCGGTTGGACGTGTAATCCAATAAAATTCGTATTAGACGAGCACAATGACGACACTCGAATCACTCTTGAGTCGACGTCTTCGTGAAGAGTTTTGCACCAACCCGAACCGAAAGTTGATTAGATTGGCCAGTTATTAATCTTGACGAATCATAATTTTCTCGTCCAACTTCTTCGTCGGTGCGTTTCCCAGAACCACATACGTTCGTTCGTGGCAGGTACGCGTTGGGTGTGCGTAGGGAAAAAGTGAGTGGCAAGTAAAGCCAGTTTCGGTTGCGATTAATTTTCTTCCATTCACCTGCCGCATTAGCTCGGTCAATGGAACCGTGCCGGGGGTCGATTCGCGTAGGAGAGCTTTTTCCTTTGTTTCCCGAAGAAGAAGAGCAAACAACACGAGATAGAAGGAAAAAAACGCGAGATAAAGTGTGAACATCTTCTGGAAGTGGATTGGATCGACTTCGCGACCGAGCTGATCAACTGTAATTAGGCGGCACCGCGGACACTAGCCTGGTGGCCAGCTAAGAAGCTAAGATAACGGAAATAAACCCGGCGAGGGGTTGGGAAAAATCAAACAGACCTCATCCAGAAAAAATACTAAACCACAACAACAGGAAAAGCGAAACTCGTTAACCAAACTCAATCAATCACGAAATGAATCACGAGCCAACGGGTACGGGCGAATGCAAAGACCGACCCTCCGAGAGAGGGAGAGAGAGAGAAAAAGTGGCCGGAAGATGGCTGTAGGGAAAATGGCAATCACGCAATACGCGCTCCGTGATCATCACGGGCCGGGGCCGCCGTTTGGCTCGAGCTTCTTAATTCTGTGTCTTTGGCGAATTGGGTCATACTTTGATTAGATTGGCGCCGTCGGCGCACACTTTTTCCCCGAGGGCAAATCGTGGAAGCCGCGACTCGGCCTCGGCAGCACCATGCCTAGCACGGGTCTGTCGGGTTCGAGACTGCTGCAACTGGGCCGTGGACTTCGGATCGCTTTCTTTCCGTTTTTTAAAGACTTTCCAAAGAGCGACGGCCAAGAGACAAGCCGGAACCGAACCGAAGGATCGTTAGCATATTTGAGGTGGCCTTTTAAGCGCTGCCACCACATTCAATTACCCAAACTGGCCGGTGGATCGGATGCAGCGCCCACGGCGGCGCTGCCATTCGATTGCATCTTTTGATAAAACTTGTCTAATGGAACCGGAGACAGGGCCAAACTTTTGGGTTGCCGAAGCAAAAAAAACACGTAGATCCCGGAACCCGGAAGCAGCGCGGACAAAAGCGCAATTGGCCGGAAAAACTGTGCACCGACCGCGGCGCGGAAGATTAAAAGAATACTTTTACCGTAAGCTCCCTCCACCGGCAGCAACCCGTGGCCACCCCGGCCCGCGTGTGTGTCCGGGTTTGATTTCAATTCGCCTCCTTCGCCTCCGGTGGCCGGTGGGGAGAGCCACAAAAAACGCGCCACCGGCCATGTTATTGAGGAAGACATAAATTTATATTAAAAAAGTTTGATCGTTCCGCGGTGCATAATTTTGCGCGGACAGTTCGCTGTGGCGCAACGCAAGTGCGACTGCAACGTGGTGCACCGGTGGCATCCTGAGGCGGCTGTTTTATCATTTTATTAAATCTCACGCGAACGCCCATCTGAAGCTAAGCTGTCGGCCGTGGTGCTGGCGATAAATTAAATCGTTTGCTGCGCGAAAACAGTCAGGCCACCGGTAACGGTAATTATCCAACGGACAGTAAGCCCCAAGACGGTAAATACTGGAGGCAGGAACACGCAAGGAATTGGTGATTGATATCCCAAATCGGGGCCACGCTTGAGGCAGCGCTTGAGAAAGCAACGTCCCACCCAAACGAGTGCCTCACCTTGGCGCGTGGCCATTAAACCGTTTTAACTGTCAACACAACTGTCGGCCGCCGGCTGGCAAAGTTTCACTTCGGAACCATAAAAAATCGCTCATCAAAAGCGCCTCCGGTACGTAAAATGTTACCGCCCCGGATTTATCTTTCTCCGCAATAAAATGTCGAAAAGAATTTTCATTTTGCCGTCACATTTGTCGGCAGGAGTCGAGGACATTCTTCATTTCGTGGTCCTCAGCCCCGGCAAGGTCAACGGCGGTGGTGCTGTGCAACAACTTTAGCACCGAGCCAGCGTCGGGCCAGCTGTCTACTTTGTAATCCGATTGGTCACGGTCCGCACGGAAGAGTTTCCGTTTTGGGGGGGGTTTCTTCCTGATTTTCCCTTCGCTGATCAGGGCCACCGGCGGCCCGGTTTTGATATACGATGTTAATCACAATACAATAAATAATATGCCTACGCCACATTGAGCTGTGCCGAACTTTTCCAACCCCTTTCGAAGGTTCCTTTGGAAAACGGCCCCCGGCAACCCCTTTTTCGGGTCAAGTCGGGAAGTTTGAATTTTTGCGTCTTGCGCTGACCACGTGCACGGCACAGTGCGTCCGTCCTTTGTTGTGATTTTTCATCGCTGAACACGGATAATAAATGTCCCCGGCCACTGTCCTGCCACTTTCGAACCTCGTGAAGGGCTTGGCCGGCCGACCGGCTCCTGGCCAAAGGGGTTCGAATCGCTGGTCCGCGGTGCGAGAAAACGTTTGACCAAGTCTTGCTACTGCTGCCGATCAGAGGTACTCAAAACGTTTGTCCAGGGGATTGTTTTGCTGAGTATTGTTTCATAACTCTCCAATTGCTTTGCTTTGAAGCACCGAAACGTCACCGTTATTTGAGACCTCGAGTTGGATGCTTCCTATGCGCGCTAAACGTATTGCGACACAATTCTTTTTTTTCTCGAAACACTCGAGAGTCAAGATGAAAGGACCTCCATCACGGCGGCGGCTAACGTTACACAGCACAGCGTTGGCTTATTTGTTCCGCAAATAGATCAAACTCGCGTTATGGTCGATGTTTTATGCATGACCCCTGAATGCACGGCGAAATGTCACGCGAACTCGGCTTAATTTCGCGAACTGGGGCTGGAAGATAAAAACCGGGCGATCCCCCTCCGGGCTGATGTATCAAACGTATGAAGCACATCAGCATATCTCCCCGCTTCTTCGGAATCGGAATGGCATTTGGCGCATTCCGGGATATCAATAATTCACGAAATCTGCCTATTCCAGCGGCGAACCGCCATTTATGCTGCCGAGCCCTGCTTCGTACACTCAATTACAATCCCATCGTCGTCGCCGTGGCCGGGCCGGGCCGAGCCGGGCTGTAAGCGGTCCCCTTTCGGTTGGCGCAGAACGGGTTGCTATTCCGGCAGAACGACGGTGAGGCATTTTTATTCATCGTTGCATTTTTAATTAAAAGTAAATATTATTTCAAAGACTATACCAAGACTAGGAGGGCTCTCCTGCAACGCCGGAGACTTCGGGCGCCGGAGACCGAAGATTCGTTCATCATCTATTTGCGCAACAGATTTCGAAACGATTCCGGAGCGATTGCCACGATACACGTCATCCCCAGGGGGGGGAAGGTTCACCGTCGTGTCGGTCTGAGCCAGACATACACACCCCGTTCCCAGCATCAATTTGGTATTCCCTGGAAAATAGAAAATTCTTTGCCAACCCCGATTCTGCCCGACCGACCAGACGGCAGCCGGCGATGGATCGCTGTAATTCGTAGCCAATTTTTAATATTTAATCAACTCCCCCGAGACAGACAGAGATGAAGATGAACCGTTTATTAATCACGTCCATTCACGGGTTGCGGTCGCGTACTTGACGGGGGACGTACTGTAACCGTTCGACGTGGAGAAAACAACCCCCAAACGCTCGGCGTCAGGATGCCCGAAACGCATCCTTGCCTAGACCTAGACTTACTTAGAGCTCCCACTAGTGGTTCTGAAGAGGTCACGAAATTCCGAATCGTCGCACGAAAACCGACAGCCCGCCGACGGCTCCGGTCCTTGGCCGACTGCTTGCGGCAAATCTTAAATTAAGATGAAAGGGGCCGCGAGTGAGTTTATTAAAAGATGAAGCTCCGTCAGAAATGAGGACGAACATCTTAAGAATGTGGCCCACCACGGTGTATGTGTCCGTCCTTGGTTTGGCCACTCGCGGTGCAGCTAAACATTCCGCTTTGATGAAGCCGGTTTGGTCTCCGGTTCGGTTGATCCCTTTTTCGGGACTCACTTCCAGCCAGAAGTTTGTTGAGCGAAATGACGACCGGGAGCACGAAACAGACCAACCGGTTTGGGGATGGGATTGATGCAACGCTACTGCACGCGGCGTTCTCGAGAGGACGCTTCAAAGGACGTCTTCATATCTTCACAGCGCTCGGGTGCCAGTTGTCGGTTGGAAGAAGGGAAGTAATATTGATGAAAGTAGTCGGTAATGTCACCGCGGAGGTCGACGACAAGTGCCAAGGTGAAGGAAGTTGAATATTTAATAAACACTAATTACGGTTCGGTCGAAACCCAGGGCCGAATCGGAAGGATTGCTGCCTGAGAATGCAGAATCAGGTGACTCATTGCCTTAATTTTAAAAACAATTTAAAGTAACGTAAGGGTCTTGACATCTTTTAAACTTGGAAGCCATTGAAACGTTTCTGACCGACATAGCCACTAGTTATCTAAAATAAATGTATGTTAGTAACATATTTTGAAAGGTTCGTTCTTCCTCTTCCAGATAAATCCAATGCCATGCAAATCATGAAATGATCATTCCTTGGCCATTTTGAGCTTAGGAAATAGGAAATAGTCACATGGTAATAGATTAGACGAATACGGAGGGTGTTCAATGAAAGAAATTGATTGTTTATTCAAAAATTTGAAAGAAATGTTTAACATGGTCCTAAATGTCCAGCGTTCCTGCCAAAGGAAGCATCCTTTCTTGCAATACTCTTACAGCGCCATCAAACTGATCCCGGATTCCTCCGAAATAGGATTTGTTTTATTTTGTTTCGCAAAAGATTGTTGTGCTTCCCGCGCCTAATCTTGGCTCAAATCCGCCATACGTCCCTGGCCCGGTTACGCCCAGGTAGTAGTTGCGATGGACCAACGAAACCCCATTCGTTTATTGACTGGAAGGCGAAGGCCTGGTTTTCACGCTTTACAATCCCCAACAGATCCCGGAACGTGTGTTGGACGATCCAGGACTGGGTTCAGCTCAGCTTATACTAATTTCGTTTACTTATCCTTTCGCACACACGCGCACAGTTTGAAAGAGCTCCGTGAAGATTGACGAAATGCAAAGATTTGAAGCGCTGCTGGCAAAAGCGCAACATCTCGTGAAGGAATGTGCCGTAATCCGCCGTTTGAAGGGTGGGTCGCCGCTTGCCTTTTCGCCTCGCTTCGGGAATCCTCAGAACTCCCGGAAGTATCGCCATCCGCTCACGAGCCATTGGCTCGGAAATGTCGATCGAACAGGCCGAAGGACCCTGGGTACGTATGTGGAGGCCAAGGGCACATAAAAGCCTGGACCCTGGAGCCCTGTATTGAGTGTCAAAATTGAAGAATGTCGACACGAACGGCAGTCACCGCTGGCAGGACCTGCCCTGTCGATCAGAAAGGACGAACGGGAGGCGGCCAGGAAGAAAAAGTACAACAACAACAACTGAACCACAGCGCAAAAAAAAGGTCGAGGTCTTTTGTTTACGGTCCATCACTTTCCCATCTCGGAGATTTCACGGGAAGCTTCGGTCCATTGGAATCGCGGGAGCGCCAACGTGCCAACGCCGACGAGTGGTCGGTTTAACCGAGCACATACACGTATGTGTGTCCCCTGGCCACCGCCCGCCCGCTCTGGACCCACGGCCGGGTCCAGAGCATTAACGAAATGATGTTGTGGCCGTAACGTAATACCCTGTTTTATCCTTTTTATGCTTGCGCTGCTGCTTCTCGCGCTCGGCTTTTTCGGGAACGGAACGGGGCTGGGCGGTCGGTTTTAAGTTCTACTATGCTGCGGCAGCAGCAGCATCGATCCTCGTTGGTCGCCTCGTGCACGTAATCCTTCTTCCACCGTCTGCCGAACCGGCCGGAATGTACCGCAGCCCATCCCCGGAGGCGTAATCGTTTGTTCTTTCGGTTTTGTTTCACGGCGCACGGCACCGCATGACGGACGGACGGATGGACGGACCGAAGGCATCTCCGCCGACGCGGACGGAATGGACGACACTTTGAATTTGGCTTCTTTTATGTTCGCCCTTCCGGTGCTCTGCGTTGTTGCATACCGAGCGACCACCGGGAGGCCGACGGTCGTTCCCATAATTTAGAATTCGAAACAGTAATCAGCATTGTCATGATAGCTTGCGCCGGGAAGCCTGTCGCCGGTGATGAAAGTTTCACCATCATTGCTCTTCTGTGTGTTGTTTGCATTTGATCGTTGTTGATGTGCTGTTATTTCCATCTTTTTATCTAGCTATTAGTTTGAGGTGTTCTTTAAGTTTATGTTTTGTATGATGGTTGTTGAGTTGCTCTTCTATATTTTGTCTGTCTTTGTTTTGGCAAAGTTAGAATATATAAATTTCGATTTATATTTTGATTTTTTGTACTTATTAAAGTTCTCTTTGCAGGGTTTTGCTTAAACATTGTGCTGCATTTTTCTTTTTACTCCCCACTTGGAAGCCCAGCTAATGGTACACGATCGGCGTAATGGTTATTACATGAGACAAGAGGCATTATCGCCTAGTCGCGAGGCCGGCAACGGAAGTTGGCCGGCCCGGCCGGTGGAGGGTTGATTCCGGTTAAAATGGATTACGACCCCGATAAGTGAGGCGTTTTTGACGCAGGAGATTAATCACACCTTTTAGCATGTTTTGAGGTTGTTCTTACTTTCCGGGTTTTTGTTCCACTCGACGCCCGGACGGACGGACGGACGGAGACGCACAAAACGGTTTCGCTTAAATCCTGGCATTCGGTTACCGGACACACTCCTTCTCTGTCGCAACCAGCCCACGGTCGGCCAACAGCCAGAACCAATATTCACACTTTGATGGCTTCGTTCTCGGGAATCGGCGCGAGCGGCGTAGTGTCGGTTTCGGTCACCTCGGTTATTCGGCGGGAGGGACGGGTGGGGGACGCTCGGGATTCGAAGAAATGGCAACGATGCAGACGGAACGTAAAAACTGAGACCGGGATGCCTGGTTGCAGGCAGCACCTGGGCGCTTGCAGTCGAACGAGAAGGAAGAAGTCCTTAGCCGGGCAGAAACGAGAATCGGAGGGGACCGCCTGGACGGCAGGCCGGCCGGAAGGAGCTGCCATATTTTGACAGGCCTGTCCCGCGGTGACAGTGTGCTGTCACGTCCCCGTAATAGGTCGAGGCCCGAACGCGGTGGGAATGGCCAAGCCCCGGCCGTCGGAAACGAAGCGATCGAAACAACGCACGGCGTGGAGAGTGCAAGATTGGTAAGCGGATAGGCTATTTGTAGTGTGTAAGCGATATCCCGTTCCCGTGGCTGGTGTTATAATAAATGTCAACAAGGACACGATCGGTGCGCTGCGTGTGCGCGACCGTACTGCAGCCCGACACCGACACACGGGTGGCCGAACGGGGTCTGGGGATTTATTGAAGCAAACTGCAACCCACACGGGCCGGGGCCAGAAATCCAATACCCTGGCGATGCGATCGGATCCATTCCGGAGTTCCACGAAGCAGTGATCTTTCTCGCCCGTCTCGTATCGAATAGCCTCCTGCAGTATCCGGAGCAATACTAATTTTTGCCCAAAAGCTTCGGATAAGTTTTGGATTGGGCTTGGATTTAAGTGTTACTGTTCCCTACTGCTAACCACTGTTACCTAGAACTATTTTGGTCGAAGGGCAAGATGCATATTGTAGAGGGAACGCATCGAATTTTTCAGTCATGTCCCATTGATTTTTAACAAGTTATGAAAGATTGACGAGGCTTGGAAAATACATGACGGTTGTCGGAAAGCGCTCCTTCCGTGGCCTAATAAGTAATGCAACAGATGAAAGTATTCCCATTTTCTTTGCGCTACTATTTGATTGGTTAATTTTAATGTACGCGATTGCGCTTCGCTCGACATCCTTTAAAAAGCATGTCTGCGGACACGGCGGCGCCCGTCGCATTGTCCTTCTCGTGGCACTTTTGGGCCCACCCATTCGCGCTCCGAAAGAGGTGAGAAGTAATTTTAACACCTTCACCCGTTCAGGCCCATGTCGCATACTGACGTTTGCCCGCACTCTCGCTGCACTGCACGCGGTCTTTTATGCTGCCATCCTTTCAATTATGCTGCCACCCAGACGGGCCGGGGAGTCATCATCGTCACCTTTTGGGGCGAGGCGGCCTCGGCCACCTCGCACATTCCAATTACAACATCCACCGCGCGCCGACAATGGGGTGCCGAGGCCGTCGCGGAGTCCTTCGCTCATTGCTGCCGCTTCTTGGTCATTAGTTTGGCGCACGGCGGAAGCTGACACCGCCGATTGTTTCACTGTCGGCCATGCGTGGAGAGCAACGTCGCAGAGCGCCGAAGGATGCGTCTTGATGGTGGAGAAAATTAAAACCGACGATGCCAGGCGAGGCGAATAAAGACTGCGCGCTCCGCGGAACCAGAAACGATGCGCCGAGCAGAACATTGGCACAAGTCGACCATTCGACAGTAAGAGAGAGTGAGAGAGAGCGAGAGAGAGGGCGCGCGAAAAGGGGGGAAAATTGTCCAATTTTTCCATCATCCTGCGTCGCTTTTCATCATCGAGCCTCGGCAAACAAAGCCATCGCAGATGCTCATTAATGTCACCGGAAACACTTCGCTTACAGTTTGCGGTTCGCAGGTCGGCCGGTCGGTCCCCCCCCGCCGGAGGGCTTTGCCGGCAAATTGGATGATTAATCACCTTTTTACCAACGATACTGTTTTAATTACGTACTCAACATTCCGAACCGGTCGGACCGAGCGACCGATGGTCGTTCGCTTTGACATTCAAAGGAGCGCGTGACGACCACAGCGCCCGGCCATCGAACGGTGATTGATTTTTCTCCATCGCCCCGGCTCGAATCCGGTGGTGGTCTCCTTTGAGAAAGCGCTGGACCCATCTTGCATGCCCATCGCCCGGGGGTTCGTAAGTGCTCAAATGAATTACTCTTCAATCAGGCCGATGGCCACCACCGTCGACGACCGGGCGTCTTTCAATGGGCGACCAACTGTTTTACGTCGTTTGACGGTCTCCGTTGTAAAGCAATGGCCCACTGCAGTTGCACTTGCCAGTGTGCGCTACGCTCTCTGCGTCCGATGACCAAGAGAGGTGGACCGAGCCATGAAGGTTCCATTCAAAAACGTCGGGTCCACCATTAGACGAGACTAAAATCGGATCGATTGCCACCGGGAAGCCGATTCGAGAAAAGTAAATCCCGGTTTCAAGCGGGACCACGGAGACCATCGGCATCCTTCTGGCCAGCGCCAGAAGACGGACCGTTGCAGTACGCAACGGGCACACCGGGCTTTCTCTGATGACGGTCTCTTGGCCGGCGTCTGGCCACCGGTCACCGTGTACCGATGGGTGTAATTACTGGCTGATGGGATAGGTTTTTGAATGGAGATGTTGATTGAAAATTGGGACACTTTCATTGGGGCATTCAGGGGCCTTCGATCGGCGCGCAAAACTTCGACTGCTACACAGGCTGCGTGCGTGGACCATTTTATGGTCCGATGCAACGATTTTTTTTACCGAAATGATTCACACTCGGTCCTTCAGTACTGGCCAAACAATAGTGTAGCGAATTGTTTCCAACTCTTAAACGGTGGTCCTGGGCATCCTGGAAACCAAAAACCACAATCTTCGGGCCCCGTTTTGGGTCGCTCCGTTTTATGCGTCTTTCGAAACGGCCCATCTAATCCTTAAGCAGCGGATCCAACTTTATGGCTCATTTGCCACGATCAATTAATCTACCAAGCGCTGCCCAGCCTCAATAACCGCGCCAGAGATCGGATGTCGTGAAAAACGGAGGGCACTTTTCCACGGCCTCGCGCAGATGCATGAATTACGGACCCCGGACACCGGAGATTAGGCTACCAGCCGGCTATAAACCCGGCGGGGGGCACTAGGAATGGTTTTTCTATTAGAAGCCACCAGAGTCCGTGGATCCGTGCAAAATGGTGGCAATTTTCCCACCAAATTTTCCCCCGCTCGGATTTTTGTTTTGTCATTTTGATCTATTTTTTTCCACAACGCTGGCCACGATGGCCCATTTCAACTTCATAACCATAACAATAATCGTAAAAGTAAAGGACACATAAAAGCCGGAGCCTCGAAATGTGCTTTTCGCACCTTCACGCGCCGCACCACCCCTCCGCAAGACGGGCCTGCCAGGCCACCTGCTGTGTCCAGTGCCGGCCGGTCCCGAAAGAAAAAACCGGTGACCGCCTATCAAGATCCCTCTAGAATGCCGCGCTGTCCGACGGGAACGGGAACGAAGGATTATCGATTCGACGATCGGCGCTCTGAGAAGCAATGTTCGCAAAAAGTCCAAAAGTCACACCTGAACTTCCTCGCCGATCCAGAATATGTCAGCAATCTCTTCGAGGCCAATAACTTCCCGATGCACTCTGGTGGGACTCTTTGAGGCGACCACCACCGGCATTAGCATTCCGGCAAGCAAGGCGCGAATCGGCATCATGGTGCTTGCCGATCCCGATGACCACCAAAAACCCGAGGTGCAGTTCCCGGTTCCCCGAACTTCGCCCCGGGAGCGCAACGGCGAAATTCAATAAGTCCCAATCCTAATCGAATTAGCGTTCCAATTAGTCGACAACCTGCGGGAAGGTATGCTAATGAGACGACGCTACACCGACGGGGATCCTGTCCGGGATTCCGGATCCTGTACCTTCGACAGACAATCACATACCCACGCACATAGGACCCAGTGGACACGTCAAAGATACGCGCGGCCACCGACAGCGTAGCCAAAAATGACCATCGGCAGCAACGTGACCGGTGGCAGCAGCATACATCGCAACATAAAACGCACCCTCGCCGTCGACGACGGCTCTCGGGCTCGCAAATGGTCGCCGTTTTTCGCGCCGCGAGCGAACCATAAGCGGTGGCATAAATTTTTATTTACCACTTGTACGTGTTCGGACCATCGGACGGTATGGAACGGTCCGTTAGTCCGGCCGACCACCGAGAGACATGGTCGCTTCCGGCGTGTCCCCCGGGAGGGACCGGATTATGGTGCGATTGGTGTTGGCGGTCGGTGCGGTTGTTGTGTAATTCGGATCGGGCCCTACCCGGGAATCGAGAATTGAATGTGAGCGCCATAAACTAGCGACATCGGCATAACGATGATTTGTAAACAGAGATTTTTATGCTCCCGGTTGATTGATTCCCGACCGACGGCCGCAGTGGCTGTGGCAATATCGTGGACTCATGTTGAATATCCTAATTTATGTAGATTTATGTTGGCTTTGGCGTTGGTGAAATTCGATAAAGATGTTTTTCTAGTATTTTCCACTCTCAACTCCGGAGCGAAATTTTCCTCCGTTTTCCACTTATTCCACTCGCACGGACGTTCGTAACGGAGTCACCCTCGGGTGCGTTACCAGCGTTACGAGCTGCTCGAATTTTCCTTCCTTTCATGGGAAAGTCATGGGCATGGTGAACACTTCTTCATCCGCAGGATGTCATGCGCAGCACGGCCTACCATTCACTGGCACGGTAAACGTTCACCAACGGCTGTCAAAGTAACCCGCTTTAGGTCGCTTTCGCCAGTCAGGGAAATATCCCTCCCGAAGTTGGGCACATTTTCCGTTCGGTCTCTTTCGGTCCGGCCCGGAAAGGAAGGACGGAAAATTTCCCCAAACAGAGAGCGTGAGCGAGCGAGCGCGCGCGCGAGAGAGAGAACGAGAGCGAAAAAAGGATCCTTTCGCCAACCGTTCGGTCGTCGGGCGATGGTTGCTCGGTCCCGTGGCGGATCGAGCGTCCCGTTCGAGCCAGTCCTGCTTGAAAACTCGGTCGGAGTCGGACGTGCCCTTGGCGCTGCTTGCGTGCGGTCTCGACGCGAAAGCCTTCACACAGGGAGCGAAGCTGAAGCTGTCCGCGCGTGACTCGTGTGTGCGGGAAAACCGGTCGTCGGAAAAGTCGAAAAACTCCCATCCCGGTTCGTGGCGCGTTCGGACCGCGAACGAACGAAACCCACACAAAAGCTGCCAGCCCGCGCTATTGGCGAGAAACAGAAAAGAAAATAAGTAAACCGTGAAGATGGCAACCCGAAGAGGTGAATGAATTTGTCGTGCCGTCGTCGTCATCGCGCCCGCCGTTTGTGGCCTGGGAGATGTGCCGCGCCGTGTGAAGGCCACGGGACGGGTTTTCCAAGGAAGTGAAGCAATAGGAAAAAAAAGCCTACCGGTGGCGTCCGTCCGTCAGAGCATCGGCCAATAAGACAGCCGCGGCTTGACGGAACGTTGCCGCAAGGACGTTGATCCGTCGTCTCGTGTGCCCGGGATGTGTGGACGGGCTTCCGGATCCGGGTAGCTGTGACGAAGTTTTCGTGGGCTGCACCGGGAAAAAGCGGCCGCCGAAGGACGCTGAAGTGGAATCATCATCGTCGGGTTCGTCGGGGCTTAAGTGACGCGAATTTGAAGGATACGCTCTCGAAGGAGGCGTTCGGTTTGAATGATTGATATTTGCCCGCGAGTGAAAATCGAGCTACGATTGGCGGGTTCTGGTTTACGATTGGCTGCCGGTTGGTCTTTGATTTGCCTGAAACGAACGCTAAGCTCTAGCCGGTGGCGTTCGTTATTATCCGTCGAGGCCAAGAAATCGTAAACTAATACAGGATGAAAATGCTGCTTCACCGTGGTGCATAGCGGCCCAGGATTCGTGGGCCAGAAGAAGGTGCGTTCGTTCGGTGTTTAATTTCCGACATTCGGCATCGATCGGCATCGACCGTGCGCCGATTCGTTGCCGGCTGCGGAAGGACTGCAAGTGGCCACCAGAGTTCGTATCGCGAGTGCACTGATTTGCTGTGGGTGCGAGTGGTGATTGTGTTGCGAGGGGCCACTTGGCAGGGCTCGGAGGTAGAAGCACCCAGGAACGCCGGAAGGGTTGGACAGGCCGAGAAACATTACCACAATGTTACCGACAGCACCGGCCACCAGACCACCGTCCGGGCGCGCATCGTCATTAACGTCGAGGATGCGGCTGCCGCTGCTGCAAGCTATGCCGGCCGTCCTGACGGCGGTGCCGCTGCTGATGCTGCTGGCGGCCGGCCGGGTGCAGGCAGATTATGAAAATACGTGGAACTCGTACTACGAACAACCGTGCTGCGGTGGCACCGCCAACGGGCCGTTCCATCTGCGTCACCATGGAGGTATGTTTTTCAATTTGCCGACTCAGAGCGGTGCGATGCGTCGTTCGCATTCTTTTTCCCATCCACACATAAGCTCCCTCCGGCGCTGCGTACATTATTATGGTCCATGTCGGTCGGCCCGAAAAAAAAAAATTGCCGGACTGCGGGCATGGAAGAGAGAGCATAAATGAAAACAAACATCGCGGCGGTGTACATTAAACGACCGAGACCAAGGGTGTGGCTTAATCATGGTTAGAAGGTTTCGCCGGAACTCAAGACCATGCATGCTGCACGATGACGCACTTTTGCGATCCTTCGCGGCGGCCAAAGTGTGGATCCTTCGACACTTCGAACGGGCGCGGTTTACAAAATGGTTTCACCCTCTTTCGCGCTGGAAATTGACATGATCCGGGAGCGAAACCGGAGGGCCCACTCGAGGCGGCATAAGAAGAGCCCTAACGCCCTCTCGAAAGGGGCATTGTTTGAGCGACGCCGACGACCGGGATCGGCCCGTATTTTCATTTAAAAAACCGAGAGAACGCCCAGCACGTGGCCCAAGCGCCGAGTGGCACGGTATTCAATTACCACCGGGAGAAGCAACTGCAGTGGGGTCCGGAGCCGACGGCCAGGTCCCCTGCATATCCTTGTGCATCCGGATGCAGCAATTGGTCGGATCGGGCCATGAGCGGGCAGCATCAGCACTTTTCGTGCCGAAGGGGTTGTTCTTAATTCCTTCTTTCTCTTTCGGTTTTTTTTTCTTTCTTGCTGTTGTCGGAAAATAAAAAAATATCATAATGGCTCCCACTTGTTAGGGCCTCCCATCGGCCATCTTGGGCCGTGTGGGGTGTAGCCGAGTGTACCGGCAACATTAAGAAACAATCCCTCTTTTCGCTCCGAATTTCCGGGCACACTTTGTGTGCTTGACGTGGCCATTAAATCGTCGCAAAATGGAGTCCTGTAGGCCCGTTTTTTATGACACCGTTCTTGTAGTAGAATTGGGAGCCCAGGAGCTATATTATAAGTATGGTATGTAATGCATTGAAATCATATTTGAAGAGATCTAAAAATGGCCGATTAAATGGCATTTATTTTCGTTATGGGCTCAGATTAGATCTGTGGTATCTTTAAAAGTCTGAATCGATGACTGGGAAACCGTGAACGGATTGGTTAATCCATGCTAAAAGGACCATGAATCTGGGAAATCCATCATCCGCCCGTCGAACATGACTTTCTCCATTGAATTTCTCCTTAACAATTGCCGACAGCAAATGGACGGGAACAATGTCAGCCAACCATCACTTTTTCTGCAGGCAATTTTATGCCCTGTGAGCATATTTAAACATTGACTTCAAGACACGAGCTTTTCAATATATTCGTTTAATGGATTATGCATAAAGCATTGGGCAAGAGAGCTTCAACCAAGAGAATTTAGTACCTCTGGAACCTCGTATAGGCCCCGTCCTTTATCACAGCCCATTCGCCCTCTCTGAAATATCCCCTTCAGAACGTTCGAAGGATCGCACATTCGGTGCGAAATTATTGAAAAAGAGCTGTCGATGGAAGTCCATTAGGAGGAAAGTATTCATAATCCGCCGCCCAACACAACGGGATCGAGGAGGAATGTCCGGATCAGGAGCACAGCACACCGGGCGATGTGTAACATTCCTAACAGGATTAATGTTTGCACGCCTCACTCAACGCCCCCCCCGCCAAGGGAAATCGAACTGCAACCGTGGCGGTGGCCATCGCCTCCGCATATACCACACATACCACAAATACCTCACCCGAACCCGGAGACGTATAATTAATGTTGGCTGGGGCGCGTTCCTGGGGATCGCTGGGCGATCAGTTTGAAGAATAACATTTGCTTTCCTTCGGTCCTTCCACCGGATCCTTCCTCTAGGGGCTTACCGGTCGAATAATTCTTCAGCATTGCGCCGCGTTTTCTTATGTAACTCACCGCGCGCCTCGAGGGAATGCAGCTTCTCGGCCCCTCGGGGAATCGTTTGGCGCGCAAAAACGACCCGCCATTTGGCCGCGCTGATTGAACGCTCCCCTCCCATGCCGGGGGGAGAAGGCCTCCAATGCATCTTACGTCAACGCTCAGTTAGCAGCCTTCGGTTCACCTTCGACCCGCGGCCACTGCGAACGTGCTATATCCGATTACAGGGCCCGGCTCGGTGTGCGTCTGTGTATCGATGCTAAATGGTACGAATGGTCTCCCATTTGTCCGCCCTGCCTGGGTCCGCCTGACCCATTAGCACCCGCCTCCAACCCACCTAGCGAGCCCGTGGCCCGAAGGCTGCTATAAAACTAATTGCACCGACTACAATGTGCAAAACACTTTCATGCTGCCTTCTTGCGCCCGAACCCCCCTCCGATGCCAACGACCGTCGCGTGGTTGTTGTTGCTGGGCGCGGAACGTAAAAACGGTGGTCCACCTTGGGACTTTTCCTGGAATGGAATCGAGCCCCGGAGCTTTACTTCGGACCGGGCCGAGCCGGGCCGAGCCATGCCGGGCCGGACCGGGCAAGGAGGAAGATAAGTCACTTAAAAAGGATTACGTTGGACGTTGCAGTCCCTGCCCGGCGGGCCCCCGGTGCAGAAGCGCAGATTGGGCTCACCTGCGCTGCTTTCGGGCCCGGCCCGGTCGGAAACCGATTCCGGGAGCCCCAGCTCCCGGTTCATCACCGTAGGCAACGTGTGAAGTCTGGCTGTCCTCCGTCTGCATGTAAGCTGCAATGTTATGACCTGAAACCCTGCCTGGCTTGGGTTCCGTGTGCCCCTCGTTTTTTGTGTGTCTGCTTTGCTGTCCCCATTCCGGGGTTACAACCTTCCGGGGGCTTCGTTAGCCCCCCCCCCCGTTGGCCGGGCTGTCGTTGGCCTTCAGCAAAATACAGGTCATTCGAAGGTGGTGCTCGAAGCACTGGTCTTCGAGCTTCGGCAAAAGAGCATTGCGCCTGGCGAGAAAGCCGTTTTGCAGCGTTTAACATTTTTAACATCGAATCTGTGGGGGGGCTAAAGCTGACCCCCAGCTGCGTACGCCATTTGTTATGGTGCGATTTTACATAATATCTGATTTGTTTCAGAACGGATGAGAGCCACCGGGAAAGAGAGAAAGAGAGAGGATTAAATCTGGAAGAGTTACTACACAGTGCGTGAAATATGGTCCAGGGAGAAACCAGTGCGTCCTGGCCAGTGGCTTAACTTGTTATCGGATTCTGGCGAAGAAAGGATAATATGGGTGCATTATTTATCTAATTGGACATTGTGCTATGCAGCACTGGCTCTGTTATCTGCATGCAAAGGCTGATTCTTAAGCTACGGATAGACGCCGGGATCCATGTGCACTGGAATCGGTTCTACTTTTAATCTACAAATCGTTATTTATCCTCTCGGAGATTTTCGAACAGAAAATATACAAAAATGTCAGGAATTTAAAAAAAACTTTGAGCTTTGTAATTGATCTCCGACCATTTTCCAACAATTTTTGAAGGTTTTCTACACAAAAGTTCTATTCCATACGTTGTTCAATTAAACCGTCATTAGGTGCCCATAAATGTTTTAATGGAGTTTGATGAGTCCGACGGCCAATTGGGTCATCAGGCATTCATCGAGTCCATCGAGTGAGTTCTTTTGTGGGCCACACAAATGCTCCGTAGCAAAAAGGGTCGCCACGGATCATCTGCGGACCTCGGTGCGCACCCGGTGCGTACTGATGCGATCCGGCGGTGCCGGTCGAAGTATCGCATTTCCGCACGATGGAGGCCCGCGATGCCCGGTTCTCGCATAAGCAGCGCACACTCATAAACTGATAAATGATGATCCGCATCGGTGGTGCCTCCGGGGAAACTCGGGGAAACCTGACAAGAAAAACCCTCGGACAGCAATGATAACCGGACCGGACGAGTGGCCGACGCCGGTTGCGAACGATTAGATTCGCTCAGCCGCAAGCCGACTGCTCGCCGACTCGATCGCTGGCCATCTGCGGGCTGCACACTGACCGAGTTTTGGGCGTAATTGCTGCACGGTGGAGACGCACTGGTGGCTCACGCAACGTTCGGCGCTAATCAACAAACACCGACGGTCGATATTGGCGCTCGGTGAAGAATCTTCTGTCGAATCCAAACATTGCCCGGCACAGAGACGTGGAGATTTGCCGAGATTCGCCAAACACGCCGACAAGACGGTTAGGACGTGTGCAAAATTCATTAGGGTTTTTTGTGTGTGCTCGGGATTTCCCAATTTGCCCCGGACGCCAAACGCGGTGATACGATTCCGCAAAGCTCGCATATTTGCTGCATACCATCCCGGGGCCGCAGGATATGCAACCTGCCAGCGTCAGGCGTCATTGCGCGGGTGACGAAAATACCCCGGCCCCGGTTATGATACTATTTTGATTAGCATCTGCTTAGCTCGGCCGCCGCATCGGATGGTCCGATTTTTCGAATAGTTTGCCCGCGGACTCCGGTGCACGTGCAACATAAAATTAAAATACCTCACATTCACTTGCCAATGCCTTAATGCCTTTCGGGGCGGGCAGAGTGAAGCTGTAAGAATCGCTTCACCACGACCACTGAACGGCGGATGGATTGGAATGCCACACGCGGTCCAGAGCAACACGGTCCCGCAACACGGTCCGGATTAGTCCGAGTCTGCCTGGGACACACTGCAGCGAGTCGATTCAGTGCTTAAGATTGAACCGCATTTCGGTATCGGATCGACAATTCAGATCGTTCGAGTGGGCTCTTTGGGGCCGCTGCGGATTACTGCGCACCACGATTGGTGCGATCAGGTGGTGCTTCGTCTGATGAAAATCGAGGAAAATCCGGACTCAGACCGTACGCTGCTCCAGAAGCCATCACATGACTGATGGGTGAAAAAATCTCCGGGTCTTTGCTGCTTGGAATGGAGCAGAAATGATTTGTTGAAAACTCGAGGTGAACCCAACACGGTAACCGAACTGTTTCAATCAACCTCAGTTACTCTTCAGCATCACGATACTGGGTCACATTTTGGATTGTAATAGACCTCACACGGAACTTTAGGTAACGATACACATAACGTTAAAATCCGCTGTTGACACGATAATGCCGCCCCGAAATGGGGTCCAAATGGGCCTCGCAAGATGTTGTCACCGACCGGCGGCATCGCACATAAAAGTGTTTCCATAAAGTTTCCCGTGCCTCGACACTCCCGCGTTATCTGCCGCAATCCATCCAACCCCCTCGATGACGTGGCCATTCAATTAAATTTCCAAAACTTTGTTAAAGATGATCCGGCTACAGGTCGCAAGTGGCAAGTTCGCCGAAAGGCACGCAGAGCCCAGCACAGAGCAATAGTTTTGCCCTCCCCATCAGAACAGTGTGTGAGGCCAGCATCCTCTGAAGGTTCAACCGTGCAGTAAAGGAACCGGAAACCCCGTCGGAACCGGTTCCGTTGGCAGAGATTTGTTTAGATAGCAAACTTGGCGCGACACTTTGCGGCGCGTTGAAGGTTTCTCGGGGAGATACCACGCCGGCGGGGAGTGGCCAAGTGTTGCGTTTCGGTTGCCCCATCTCTTTAAGACGAAGATAATTCTATGGACTGGGGTCGACCCTTTCGGGCACCGATTCCTGACAATTGCTAGCCAAAAAAGCCAGCCAAAGGTTAAAGTGGCTCAAAGCAACTGCAAAGTCCTGGTGCCAGTTAAGCGTCACCTCACCTCGATTGGCCCCGAATGCGATTGTTGCGGGGCGCACTATTTAATTAAATTTCACTTCATTCTGTGGCCTAACCAAATGAAGTTGGTCCGCTGGCTGGCTGGCTGGGGACCCCTCCGGAGGGCAGTAAATTTGGGCAGCAAATGGTTTGGAAAATCTTCGCCCATTTCGCAACCCGGTCTCGGGTGCACCACGGTGGCCATTTTTCTGTTTCACGTTGGCACCTCCCCCGCCACACGCATCACTGCAGCGCACAGTAATTAACTTCTGATATCTTCCCGCGTTCCGCTCGAGTGGCCAAATGCGACCACAGCTCGATGGCGGCGAACGGAGAAACTTTCCTTTCGGCGAAAAGTCAAACCCCCGACGATGCTCACATGCTGCCGGCGGATTTGCAAACCACGGGATGCTGCTAAATGGGCCTTCTGGGAGCGATGGAGCAGCAGATAACACGGGAGCTGGCTGTGGGTCGCAAGACGATTCACGGTCGAACGCCTCCGGACGAGCATACTTTTTGTGGCCGAGGCGAGTCACACGGAACGGAGGCAAACGAATGGATCCCTGGCCGGCGATAGAGCGCCCCGAGTGATGATTGAACACTACGTTTTCAATTTGGCGAGCATCTTGCTGGCACTCAAACGCAGCCAACGGTAAGATCTGTTCGATCGTTCGAGTTGGAGTAATCGATGAATCGTCCTGAGCAAAAAGTTGGCCCACCCGATTTGTTCACTCATCAGAAGGAAGTTACCTTCTGATGAAGCACTTTGTAGCGGGCGAAAAAAAGGCTAATTCTCTGGTGGTCCGACCACGGGAAACCCTGCTCGGCACCGCCAGGCCCATCGCCATCATATTAATCGCTTTAATGAGCTGTTTATCGAGCTTTGACAGCCCGTCCGGTCCGGGATTCGGGCCGGAAAAACCGACGTGAAACCGCGCCGTGGAAATGGAAAGAAAATATTTTCCTCCCCAACGTAAACAAGCAAACCGGGCCGTCGTCGTGGCGTTTGCTCCGTGGCACATCCCAGCCGGTTCGCGGTGGCGTTTCAAGGTGACGTTCGTAAGGTGAAAAATCAAAATAAACCCGACCCGGCCGGTAGAAGGTTGCCGGAGGAGAGAACCGCACGACGCAAGCCGTCGTGGGCCGAGCCTTGGAAGAGAAGTTACTTCACGGTGGCCATTGTAAGTGCGTAACGGAGGAGATTAAATTAATTAGAATCATTCGCCACACCGCACCGGGGTCCGTCCGGGTTGCCGTTGGTGCGGTGCGGTCTTGTCTTGAGCATATGTTTCGCTCGGCTCTGTCTTCGCTTGTTGTGTGCGCTGAGTTTTTCATGCATCATCGGTGCATCACCACACGGAACGGGGAAACCACGGAACTATCCGTTCCCCCGGTACGGTGTAAGATAATTGAACCAAACGACGAGGAACGACCCGGCCCGGCTCCGACATGCCCGACCGACCGACCGACCGGTGGAGACGCCTGGTGTTTGGTTGCAACGTCTTAACCGACGTCTAGTTTGCACCCACAACGGGCACAACAAGAAAACCGCACACCCATACATGCACGGCACACGGCGCACAACATGACAGCGCGTGGTGCGTGTTCGTGGCACCATCGCTCCCACCGGAGCATAAATCCGCCTTTTGAAACAATAAATATTCATGTTGGTTTAGCATCTAATTCAATTTCGGGTTACGTGGTACCGCCGTGCCAGAAGGGGCGCGGGGAGAGTTCTGGTGGTTTGGCAGACGGTTTTTCGGATAGTTTTCTTAAACACATGTGCGCCGTGCCCCGGGTTTCATTAGGCGTAGTTAGGACTAGTTGACGGAAGTTGGCACCTAATCCGCTTAGGTGTGATTCTCTTCTGCCAAAATGTGCGCAGTTCAGTTGTGTCTTTTAAGGTTTCTTAATAACTTGTATCTTGTGGCAGGGTTGGCCGCTAGTTACCCAACGTCATTTAACGGTGAAGAAGGTGAATTCATAAACCATTTATTGTTGCTGTAGTAAGGGATGGGCTCATTGAAGCAGTAATAGATGGGGTCTAGTAATAAAAGAGTGTGGAAATTTGCTATTTAACTTCTTAAAGACCTCAAATACCTTCCCGATCGTTTGATCGTCGAGCACAATTCTAAAGATAGACTCTAAATAAGGACCAGCAAGCTGTTTAAAAAATGTGTAATAATTAAATCCATCGTAGCTTCACGCTCGAAGATTCATTATTTACACGTCAAGAAATTGTTTTGAGTTGTCCGAAAGAAAACAATTTGACTATCATGAAAGCATGACAGGCCAAATGGTCCCTTTTAATGATCAACTATTTTTTGTTAGAAAATAATTAGAATTGAATTTTTACTGTGACGTTAACCATGTTTTGTTGAATCCCTCCTCAATCCTGTTCTCGTTTCAAGCATGAATCATCTATCCAATCTCATCCAGCGGCCATTAAACAATTCCGAACTGCAACCCACAACACAATCTGGCCGGCTCTCGTCGGCGTCGACAACAAATTAAACGAGTACATTTTACCAGCACGAAAACGACTACAAATCGCCTTTTCGAACTGTTAACGCATAAGTAGAATTAGTTTTCGCGCTAAACACAATACCACCGCCGGCCGGCCGGATCCGGCCGCGAGGGTTGATGAGCAATTTGTTCCAGGGAAAACCCACAATCGCACACACAAATTGTCGGTTCCGGGGTCCCAGTTTCCCCGGGAGGCCCGGGGGAAAATGAAATGTAAAATGCCGGTCCGTCGGTGCCGGAGCGTCGCGGAAATTCGTGGACACCACCGTGGGCTGGACAAATGTCAAATTTGCTGTGTGCCGGGACGCGGACGGTTAAACAAATGTCGGTCGGTCTTTCGACTGAAATGCCCGGTTACTGGCCACTTACACCCAGGGTGCATCCGCCCGCTAAAAGTGGAAAATCTGTCACTGGCAGCCGCGGCCACTCCCGGGGCATTTTGGGCTAGGCCCGTTCTCTCTCACTTCACTTCATGTCTTATTATCCAACAGGCGAGCCGATGTAAATCGAATGGTGGCCTTTAAAAGGTGCCAAACGGCCAAGCGTAGGCAACTAATCAAAATTCAAGTGCCACCGCTTCGTTTGGATTTTATAAACAAGTGGCGTCGCAGGCGCGGCACACCGAGCGAATCCATCGTCCGGTTCCGGCGTGCTGACAGCATGGCCCCGTGTCCCGCAGTTGAGGAGTTAAAATTAAACCAACACTCTGATCGATTTTCCGTGTCCACTGGGCGGGCCCGGGAGTCTGGACTGGCACTGGACCGGCACACAGCCGGGAGCATCGAGTATTCGGAGGCATCGGAGCGTGAAACGTGCGGAGTCCATCGGCGCGTGCGGTTTACAAATCCTGCCCACTCTGACAGCCCACTAGGTGTGACAGACTGTCAAGCGGACTGACAGCGCCTGGATCGGACGAATGGGGCGCATGGGAGACGGTGGCGGTTTGTTAGCCTTGGCATCCGCGTCACGGACTTGCAACATCCGGGCCAGCGGGGGGACTCAGCCGCCGGGCCGGACCCTGCCTCCTGCAGATTAAGCGAAGCATGGTGCACTTTCCCGCGCGGCCGAGATGCTAATGATGTTACGTGATTTACGAACAAGCGCGCGGCGCACGCCCGTTGCAAGCCCGGAAGTGGTGGGCCGTCGCCTTCCGGCGCAGGGCACAAAAAAAACTTTCTTCATTTTCCGCTTCATTGACGAGACAATATCGCTGTGTGGCCGACGGGCCATACCCGAAAGCGGTGACGGAGAATCCGGTTCGAAGAAAGTGTGGCCCGTCGCGGCGTGGCCAGATGGGGCGTGATGAATGTAGGGAAAACGAACGAAACAACAGCAGCAGAAGGACAGGAAAACGAAGTGAGGGAAAAAATGGAAAATCGATCACCAAATCTGGGGGAAAACTTTCAACCGTCGGAACCTGAGGACCGGACTGTAAGCAATAGACCTGCCGTGAAGTGTCGTGCTGCGAATGCAGAGTATCGGAAAACGCGTGGGAACCACCACCAAACGGGAACTGTCGGGCGGTCAATAAGTTGTGTAGCTAAGTCGTTTCACTTTCTTAATTTTTGAAAAGGTCCTTCATAGGGTTTTAACCTCTAACATCTCTTTTTCTCCTTTTAAAAGTTAGATCTCGTTCGTTAGAGTTAGTTAGAGTTTGGATCAATTTGAGGTTGAATTTCGTTCTTACTTTTCGTACAAACTATTTCCATTCGGACGATGAATACGATCATTGGACCTTACCAAATCTACATTTGAGTCTTAAATATCTATCTATTGCTTTTCTTTTTATTTAATGGAAATGATTTATTTCTTTTTAATTGTAAAATCCACTATATGTAAGGATTATCAATTTGAGTTCTTAAAGAAATAACCATAACGGTTGATCGGTCCTTTTGATTGACTTTTGAATATTGAAGCTTCACTACTTATTGACCCACCTGAGAGGAAGCATGATTTTTGGGGCCCAGATGGCTTTCTGCTGCTCTCCTTTCCTCGGGTTCCGTGCCAAAAAACGGCAAAAAAAGAAAGTGAGTGAGAGAAAGAGAAAGAGAAATCAACCCAAGACGAGGGACCTTTCGAAATCGATGGAAAAAGTTTTGATCTGTCAATTCTAACAATTTTCGATACACACAAACACAGACAGAGGAACGCTGTGTCCGCTGTCCGCTGCAGAGATTTTCAGAAGGACAACGCCGAAGGACGATGGGGTTCGGGCGGACAACGACAAATGATCTTCGCGTGAGGTTCTTTGGGGTGTGCCATTTTTTTCCCTGTTCGAACTTCTTCGAACGAACCCCACCGGTCGGTTGCCATTTGGTGGAGCAATTTGACATATTTTGATGACGGTGTGCTGGCCGGCGGGTGGGTGGCGGGCACGATGATTGGTTATTTATGCAAGGTGCCGACATCGCACAACAACGACAACAGCGCATCGCTTCCCCCAGCACCACCGATCGGGTCGAGGGGGGGGGGACCAATTGTTTATCGGGAAAAAGTCCGCCAATTGGACATGTATTATGACAAATGATTGAGTCGATAAGTGGCGAACCAAACTTTTTGTGGCCCATGCGTGCCGGGTGCGGGTGCGGATGGGGGGGGGGGGAATGTATGTGGGCGAATTTATCATCTTGGGTCCCGGCAATTGACTGTCCTTTGTGGGGGAGCGGCAGATCCACCACAAACCAGGCTGATAAAAGTCGTTGCTGCAACGCAGTGGTTTAGCTCGGATGTGAGCTCGTTTGTCATTGCTTGGAACGAGGGACTCACTTTTTGGTGTTGATGTTTGAGGAGCCATAAAAAATTATTGTCTCCTCCGAAGCGGTTTTTGGGTCCACTTTGCCATCGATCTTCGCATTGTTTGGAAAAGATTTTGTTTTTCAAGTCCCGTTGAACCCACTTCGGGTTAGTTTTACATGACCCTTGAGATCGTCAAGGTAAAACTGTGGGTTGCTAAAATATTAGCATTATTTTTAACCAAGCAATTTCCTAAACTACTCACAGAAGGTCAAAGAATTCAGTGCTGTATTCCATACTAATGAGGGTTCCACACTCCATACTAATTTTGGTGCTCTTATTGGAATTTTACATTAATTCATACAACATTCATCATTGCTCTGGTTTTCTCCCAACCAACGAGCTGGACGTTGGAAAAGAGTTTGAACAAAAATATTCACTCTCGCCGTGTGTCAAAGTGTCAATTACTCCTGCAAGAAAAACAAGCGGAATAACTTTAATGAGTCCGCAGCAGCGCAGTTTCAACAACTTCCTCCTGGCAAAGTGGACACAAAAACCGGTCCGGATAAGCCCAAATGTAAGTACCCTGCCAGCGCGTCAGGGGAAGAGTGGCTCCCCGGGGGCCACGACCAGGCCACTCCGTAGTCGTGTATGAAGTTGGACCCATTCCAGGCGCCCACATCGGGGCTCGGGTGTCTACCGTTTGTTGCAACAAACTTATGCACAATGTCATCACCATGCCGCAGCGGGTGGCGGCGATTCCGGGACCCGGTCTGGCCCCGAACACACCCGAATGGGGTGGGGGACTGAGACTGGTGGGAGCACACAAAAAGCATCCTGTTTTGACAACTGGCTCCATACGGACTGGCAGCACTACGTCGACTTGCTTCAAACCTCGCCGGGTTCGCGGTTTGTTTGGGTCTTGGGTCCGAAAAACTTTCCACCACCGGCTCCCCCCCGCCCGGGAAGGCTTCCACCCGAGCCCACTCGAGTTTCAAGTGCTTCCGGTTCCCAACCAACCCCTGGCGGACTGAAAAGCTGCTTCACGCCAACACGCCCGACGAGTGAATGGAGTACACATCCTTCGCTCACTCTCTCTCTCTCTCTCTCTCTATGTCTCTCTGTTTCGCTTTCCGTGTGACTGTTTTCTTCCTGTCTGTCGGACTTTTCGATGAAGTGTACATATACAACGGACGGACGAACGGGGTGCATTACTGGTCCTGCAAATGGCACCGGCAGGCAGGAGTGACATTTCTTTCCCGGCCACCCGTGCCATGTTTATCCTTCCGCCGGATGTTGTTGGCTTGTTTCACGTCCCTCTCTCTCTCTCTATCTGTCGGGTGGGGAGCGGCCACTGGTTGACCACACCGCATTCCGGTCCCAGGGCGGCTCCGACCGAGCGACCGACGCCTGGCAGCCGAGGGCTGTACGATTACCGTAGGTAAACAGAGCGAAACACTCGAAAAACAATTACACCCGGGCCCGGGGTCCTGCGGCGGGATTACTGTCCATTTCTTTCCTTTTTTTTTCGCCGGTGGTTGAGCTGAAGGATAAATTGGCTGTCAGCTGTCAATGGGTGGTCAGCAGTGGCCAACGTTGAGCGAGCCGAGCCCGAGTGTCCACTTGGGCTACAGAATTTTGCCTACCCGGGCACCGGGCTAGACTTCTGGTTATTGTTGGGGCTGCAGCGTAGAAAATTCTTTTGCATTCTCCAAGGCCCGGAGGGTTACACAGAACGTCGCTTAAACGAGGGAGAATAAAAATCAAAACCGGTGAAGGGACTCCACCGGACGATGTCCAGGCTGCAAAAACCGGGAACCCTCGTTACACGGCAGGCCATTGTTGGCTGGCAACCTGGGGGAGAGCTCATGCATCCGTAATCGAATCCAAATAAATCCATTTATTACTGCGCTCGTTATTATTTATGGAAGATTATGTCAAGTGAGTTTATGTGCCCGTTTCCGGGCCCCGGGACCGCCGGGTTCTAGTAGCCAGGTCAGGGGGAAAAAAACTCTAAACAAAACACGTAATAAATGGGCTGTCGATGGGTGGCTTGCCCCGGGACCCGAGCGGCCCCGAATCGTGCATGCAGATCGAGTCCGTCCGTCAGTGCGGCCAGCCAAGTATCCGGCCAACCGGTTGGCGGGCAAAAACCTCTTCACTCCCGACGACGATGACGACGTGGAGTGGCCATTGCGTTGGGTGCTTTCGGGGAGCAGCACAACAAAAAGCGAAACGGACTCCTGGCCGAGTAAGGGGCCGCCGTCGTGTGGCAGTAATTGTAGTGCCGCTCCGCTGGAATGCATTTTTGCTGCCCGTAAATAACTTCCGGAAAAGCGGGAACATTCCCGGCCATACAGTGCTCGTTAAGTGCGGCACTGGATTGCGGCTCTATGGACCCGGGTTGACGCCGGGCCGGGGAACGATGAGCACGAAGCAGGCACGAAGGCTGGCGACGGCGGCAGCTGGCGGGCGATGTCTTCCTGCGAAAGGCCAACCGACCGGGGCCGATCTTTCTGCGCCGTTGTTACATTGTTGCGAAAGTCCTGGGCCAACACCCGGAAGAGGGTTCAAGGTGGGCTCCTCCGGTGTCCTAGTAATGTCCATAAAATTGTAGTTTCGCAACCGAGTTTTTGGCGAGGGGAAAAAGTAGTTCATTTCTTCGGTCGACGGCACCGAGTGCATTGTGGGCCTTTCGTCCCGGCGTAACAAGCCGAACGAGTTGTGTCGGTCAGTGTGTTAGTGTGTGGACCATGTTTTGGGCGCTCCGAAAGCGCTTGGACAATGGTTTTTAATTTGGAGTCCGCTACATTCGGTCGAGATTGGATTGGACGGCGCGAGCGAGGCGGGCGTTCAATTTGGGCCGTCGGCAGGTTTATGGAGTGCAATCAAGTTATTAAAAGCGGTTCCGGTTATGAGTTTCTTACAAGATGGGGCCCTGTCCTGATGGGGAAAGCTGTTCCAACGCTTATTAAAACTTCAATCTACTCATGAGAATATTACTTTGTACAGTGTTGCTTCGGTGTGTTCTATTGGCTTCTGTTGCATAATGTTGCAACAGCACAATGCATTTTTGTGTTCGTTTAGCCGCTGACGCTATTTAAAGCATTGCTCACCCCCTGGTCATCTCGATTAAACGGTGCTCTGCGGGTTGGCTCCTGTTCGGTCAAAATCTGATCGCAAACGACGGTGAATCCTTCAACGAGCCCAGGCTGGGCCGATGCAACGGTGCAAACATGGCACTGGCACTGCTCAGCTGGCCAGCTGTGGACCAGCCGAGCCGGCTCAGCAGGTCAACGATTAAAAAGGCCCATAAATTATGGGCTGCAGGAACAATGCACCGACCGGCACCTAGGTGCCGTGCGGCTTGACTGGGGGCCTGCTGCATCAAGGCTCCCCGTGAGGCCGGACCCGCACAGACCCATTCGAGACGGGCCTGTGTTTAATAAGGCCTCTCTGTGAAAATCGCCTGCTTAGGACGATTCGGGCGACGGGTTTTTGGCAAAATAACGCTGACCACACCGTCGTGCATAAAAAGGCCGAGGCATATGGCTTTGGCCCCGTGCTGGCCCCGTAATTTGATTAGGGCGATAGGCCAGGCAATTTAAGGGACGCTCGCCAGTGTGGCGCAATTCGGGCCGGAACCCAAACGAATCGATTTAATTTACATAAATCGAGTGGCCCCATCCAAAACGGCCCCCGTAGGGCAACCTGGCGCAAATGGGTCAACGTGGGCCACGACACCTTTGCCGTGAAATCGCTCGGAGCAATTGGGCTTTAAACGTGTGCAGTCCCCGCAGGAGTTGTATGCGTCTACGGAGACCGGAAAAGAGAAGAGGTTCGAAAGCTTTCTCCGTGGCGTGGTCCCATGGCATTTCCGGTTTCGGTGCGCTGTTCAATTTCCATTCGATACCTGAATTCCTGCCAGCTGCCGTTTGTGTCGGATCGCCTCGCTTCGATTACGAGTCAAAAAGGACAACGCTTGTCTCCAACTTACACCCTTGGTTTGTTTTTGGTTCGATCCTTCGAAAGTTCCTCACAATTGTTGGAGTCAAATGAAACCTGAAAATTTAATCTCACTTCATCTACGTGCACCGTACGTCAACTGTTGCTCTCGCACTCGAGCTGCACTCGTCCTCTGTCTAATCGAAAAAAGGATTCGCTCGCTTCCTTCAGTCTCACAAACGGAATGTGGCAGGGAAATCTTTCGAAAGCAAACAGCTCCAGAGCGGATCGGACTTTTCCGAATCACCTTGGCGCCCGATTTGTGCCCGGTCCCGTCTCCGTGCGGTCCGTTTGTCTTGCAGCGCTCCGGGGGAAAGCGCCAAGAAACCAAAGGACCAAAGGCAAGTTGTAACGATAATGGAGCGAGCGGGATCTGCATAAACGCCCGGAAAGCGCCGAACCCTGGCAGCGTCGGGAAGGCACACAAATTCGCACTTTGTAAATGTTTATGTACACACATGTTTTCCGCGTGCCGATGCTGTTGTCCCCGGACGCTGCCTTCCTGCTCCGCAGCTCCAGCACCAGATGCTTCGATTCGGATGATTTTCTTCCGTTTTCTCTCCGAGCGGTGGGTTTTTTTATCTCACCCCAATCGTCACAGAGGCAAACTTCTGATCCATTCCCCGGGAACCGACGGACGGCGGATGTTGCTGATGGTTGTGATTTTCGCCAATTTCCATCTTCGTCCGGCAGCCCACGGGAGCCCGGGTGTGTGCGGAAAACCCATTTTCCGATGACGGTTCCTTCGCTCCACACTTGAGTCGAGCGATGAATTTTCCACTCGAACGGCGAACTGGCGGAGGTTTTACAAATTGATTCCTCCCGAGCAACCCGAATCTGTGTGATAAGGACTCGCCCCTCGGGGGGGGGATGATTGAGGAATGGCTGCCGGACTGCCGGGTGTGCCGATGACAACGATCCGGACACCATTCGATACATTTGTTTTGCAAACAGCCCGATGCGATGCGCTGGAAGTTCCGCTGGATTGTCCGCGGAACGGCGGCACATCCGACGGACTAGGGGACTAGGTGGGCGCGGTTTAATGGAAAAATCATGGCGAGCTGCTGAGGTGGAGATGAATTATGCAAATGAAAACTCTGTTTGCACTTCCGAGTGGGTTAGCGATTAAGTTGCGCCTCGCGGCAAGGATGATTTCGCCTCCGTGCTCTAGTGGGGCGTTGGGGCGATTATTTTAAAATGGCGTTCACCGAATGCCGATGCCGATCGGCGCTCGGTGAATCGGTAATCGTGTGTGGGACAGCCTCTACGTGACAACGGTACTATTGGCGGGATTTTTTGCGGTAAATAACTCCGACTCCGGCGGGTTCATTAACTTGCACTTTTGGTCGGCCATTCGGAAGCCAACAGTGTCTGAATTTCTTTTTCAAAAAACAACTCGTTGGAAAGGTGATATTTAGTAGACCAAAGTGCGACAATTCTATCGAAAGAAAATTAATGCTGAGACCTTAAAAGTGGATTTTTAATAAAGTAATAGTCTTTTCATAACACAAAAGGGGATGGAATACTTGATGACGTAATCATGGAACTGTTTCAAGGAGTCGATAAACCACGGACTTTGATTCTTCATTGGACTCCTAGCGGAACCACTGGTTCGAGCTAACCAAGCAAAGAAAAAATCAGTATCGCTTCATAATAATCGTTTCATTGAACGTCAAGAAAACTATTAGAGGTGGCCCGACCTTCTTGGACGTACTACTGCCAACCGAATAGACTTCGAGTAGCGATTATAGAATAAATATTAGAAATCAATGGGCCAGTTTCAAAAGTTTCAATAAATTCATTGCTTAGTCCGAAAGGATCCGTACCTTTCACTGTTTGACTGAAACAAATCAAACGGTGTTATTAAACCGATGGAGTGTCTTGCCAAAAAGTTAGAAGACCTCTCAAAGCGGACTGTAGAATCTCGAACGCAGGAACTTAGCTTGGTGGAGTTCGTCATAACAATCATCCTCAAGATAATGTTCCGTTCATTATTCCCGCAAGACGTCGATCACGCTTTCCAAGTAATCATAATCCAGCACCAACGAATTCGTTGGAACATGCACTTGGATAGAATTTTTGGATCCGTTCAGACAGAAAACATTGGCCCGCAATACAATTTCCAAGAATTGTTGGGTAAAGTATTTGACTTCAAATTTTCTACTCCGAATGATTTACCATGAAAAGTACATTAGACAACAGCAACAGCTCAAACCGGAGCGCCGGAAAATACCAAACCACTCAAACCGCGCTCACATTCAAATGATAACTTGCTGCCGAAAACGGATAAATAGACTGTGACTCGCGTTGCCGGTGGCTTCCCAACATGCGCCGATTTTCCGTTTCCCAATAATCAAATCAACGCCCCCAGGTGGGGTTTAAAACGGCAGTGTTCGTGTGGAACCATATTTAATTCAAGAACGAGCGGCCCCTTAACCAACGGCCGCCAAAAATGCACCGCACCAACCAGCTCCTCCAGTCGACGGAACGGCGGAGGCTCGACTTTCCGAAAATCGCATCCGTGCGGGCGTAGAAACAATAATCGCACCGCGCGCCAAACCGAAAAACGAAGGTGCTCTATGCATGCCGACCATTCGTGCCGACCCCCGGGCCGGCACTACATTTTTCCGAGCCATTTTGCCGGATTTCGCCGACTCCTCGCACACAATCGCTCGCTGTGTTTGCCAAACAATCGAAAGAAAACGCGCGTTGGCGAACGAGTTCTGGCGCACTTTAAGCGCAGCGCCCGGTCGAGAGGTCCTTTTCAAAGGGTCCTCCCCCCGGGCCCCCTCCCCGGATGTTGGTCCATAATGTGACTCTCGTTGTCCTGGCCTCGTCCGGACGCGGACGATCTTAGTCCCGGTGTTTCTTTCCGTTTTCCGTGCAAGGTGACGGTGGGCACGGTGCCAAATCGAAAACCATTCAAACTTTTGGCCAAGCCAGCCAGAAGAGACCAGCGGTTCCGGTTTCCGGTTTCCGGTTGCGAGGTTCGGGAGGCAAAAATTGAAAAACTACTTCTCACCGAGGCGCGCCTCAAGACGGGTTCCGTTTCGGTTGAATATCTTTTGGCCGATTTCCGTTCCGCCAGCCCTGCTATTGGGCCGGTCGGTTTAGTGCACTTTTTTCACGAAGCACGTTCAGGAGCGGGCGTGCCCCGAAAAATTCGATTGCCCGGTCGACGAGCAGTCCTGAAGCTCCTTCACCGTTCGGTCCGCTTCTTCCGTGGGGTTCGTCCTTCGTGGTGGCGGCAATGCGCAATAAATGGTGATGAAATTTGTCTCCATCAAGAGCGGAACCGGAATGGCCGAATAAAAGAGAGAAAGATAGAGAGAGAGAGAAAGAGAGAGCCAGGGAGCGTGCAAAAAAGTTTTAGGTCCACTGGCCATGACCACCAAGATGACGAGCCGGATCCGGACATTAAAGCGAGACCAAGCCCACGGCCCGTCGCTGATGCTCACGGAATGCTCGGGTAATATCATTGATCATACTTACTGCACCGTTCCCTGTGGGGTCACCCCGGACTAAGTTAGCACCCTACCCCCACCTGGCCTTGCCCAGTCAGCCATCTTCTTCGCCGAAGGGGGGCCGACGAAAACTTTTCGATGCCTTCGGTTGTCGTCAGCCCTCGACGGAGCGTCTTCACGATGGCCAGGAGACCGAACGATGGAGTTGTAACGATGCTGGGCCGTACAATTGACCTGGGCCTCCGGACCGGAAGCCACAGGGAACCCGGCCACGCGGCAAGCCTTTTTTGTGCCCAGAAGTGAAATTATAACTCCCATTATGCTCCCGGGAGCCAATCGATGGCTCCCGCGGCACTCGGACCTGTGGTCGAGGACCCCTTCGGGCAGATCTCGGGGCGGGCGAGATCAGACCTATCTCTCTCCACACGGTCCATACTACTTTTCTCCATTATCTAATTAAGCCGGATTCTATTGGATTAGGGCAGCTACATTCCGGGCTGGGGCCTTGGATAGTTCTTGTCTTGTTTTTTTTTTTTCCTTTCCGTCGGAGGCTTTTTACCGACTCAGCTCGTCGGGGGGAGATGATAAAGTTTCGGACTTGGAACTGGCAGATAACCGCAAACTGGCCACTGGAGGGACGGGCTGGGAGTCCGCCCCATTGGTTAATGAGTGGGAAAATCGGACCAGGAGTCGGGCGATTGGATCTGCTGACGCCTAAGGATGAGCCCTTGATGGACGTCGGTTTTGCCCGCCCGAAAACTACCACGGGATGGGCTATCGGTCAATAATTAATTTGACTTTGGCTTAGCCCGAACTGCCCGACAGCCAGGCGGCAGATGATGGAACAGGCTCTTGGCTCCAACTTTCTTTAGGGGTCAGAAGTAAACAAGAACGGGCGGGCGAAATGTCCCATAAATACACATTGGACATTGTCGTCGGTACTAACCGATCGATTGGCTTTCGGGACAAATCCAGCACGGTCCACGTGTTCGGCGAAGACGTCGGATGAAAATAAGTTCCAATTCGGGTTTGATGAGTTCGCCCAGAACAACGGGACGGGCCGGGTTTCCGATGGCCAGTCAACGGCGATGGTGGCAATAAGCCGAAATGGCCGATCGTTACTGCCGGAATCGGCATCGGCCGGGCTCTGATGGTGATGGCCTTTAAATCTCAACATGATCGGCCCAAACTCACACGGCCCTCGCTAACCGTTGAATAAAAATCCAATCAAACGAATCGCGTCGTCACCAGCGATGTACTTTTTTACTTTTGATTGAATTTACTTGCGCCGGGTAATCTCACTCGCTTTCCGGATCAAATTTTGTAGCTCCTTAGTCCTGCTCCGGCAGTTCGCCTGTCCACAGTCCGAGGCAGACTTCCGTTGGCACTTTCTGTTGCGGCACGGCAACTCTCCATTCTGTGGCCCTTCGGTGGGCGTCTTTTCGCCCGAAAGAAAAGCGGGGAAAAACATTTGGCCCCGGACAACCGGAACCGGAGCGACACATTCGGAAAAAGGCGGACAACAATACAACAAAAATCATAATAAAATTAGGCGAAATTGGATTTCAAGGGTCATTTTGTGCCCTTCGCCGAGGCCGCGTGTGGCTCACCCCCGTGTGTGTCCTCGTGTGCCCGAGAGAGTGAGAGAGAGAGAGAGAGAGAGGGGGGGGCTCGTTGTCGAACTCGTTTTCGGTATTATGACATTTTTCTCGCTTTGTCGTCCTTCCGTGTTCCGCGTCCCGCGCGCTGCTGCCGGTGTCCTTTGTTCGAGCCGAGGGCGCCAGGACAACCGATCCCGATACCGATCGAATCGGCAACGCAGCATGGAAGCGCCGCCGGAAACTGAATCAACCTTTTGGACGTAGCACGCGGGGCCCGAGGGCCCGTGGGCCTGGTAATTTTCTTTGCCCACCCGTAAGCCTTTCGGTAAGGGCAACCGAAAGTGGTACAAATGGCCGGACGCCGGAGCCGGAAACTGGAAGCCTTCCAAGGATTGGGACCCGAACGAATGCGCGCTCAAATTGAATAAACAAAAACGGGCGAGCATTCATATCGAGCGAGGCTTATTATGCCGCTTCCGGTTCCACTGCGCCCAGCATGTGTCGTCCGGTTTTATGGGGGGCTTTGGGTGGCTTTCTTTCGTGTGGCCCCATTGGTCCGTGCCATTCATTTTATTTTTAAAGTCCACGGAACTGGGCTCAGGGGCTAATGAAGCGCACAAAGGGGCGCACGACTATTGGGTTCGGAAAGAGGCTTTTATTCCGCTGTTCCTGCCTGCGACTGGCACCGTTCAACAAGTTACTGTAAAGTGTCTAAACGTTCGTTTATCTTTCGCCAACGCATTTCCACTGCAATCATCATAATTTTTCCCGCCAAGAAGCCGACGCAAATTGTGCCAGCTCATAACGAATCATTATGCAGCCGGCGGCGGTGGCGGCGACCCAACCCGGATCGGCCGTTACGCAGACGGAAGTTTCTCGATAAACGCTCACCGATTAATGAAATTAGCGTCTCGCTCTTGGTGAGCCTTGGGGGTCCGAGCCAATTTTTCCGATCGATAGCAACCAATGAGGCCAACGGTGGCCAGCCGTGGGAGCTAATTTGAAAAGTTTCGGCTCGTCGTGGAGGTCCCGTGGAGGTTCAAACATCGTTTGGTGGGTCGAAAATGAATGTTGCCTTCCCAACTTGTTGGTGTTGGCCCATCAATCAATCACATCATTGAGTGAGCGACATCCCGAATTGATATCATCAACTTCGTTGCCTTGGGAGGCAACATTGTATCGGGGCAAAATATTACCACCTAAACCAGGTTTGAAACATATTCAAGGACCGCTGCGGGGGGGGCTGGTTGGCCCACCTTAATCCTGGCCCGGTGTTTTGTCCCCTTGAGTCCTCTCGTTGATTCGGAATCCTCGCACAGTAATCACGTCAGCATCTCTATCTCTCTCTCTCTCTCTCTCTGTCTATTGCACCAACCCAGGTCGTATTGTAGATGCCGAATGCAATTAGAAGATAAGTTGGGAAGCGATCCCACGGCCATAAAGTTAAGCAGTGCAGGCACCACCACCCAGGGCCCAAAGCCATGCAGTGAAGGCGAAATCTAAAGCCTTCCCCAGATACCATTGATTAATCCTGGGTTTACGTGGCTTACGTGGCACAGCTTTTAGTTCCTTTTAATCAAACCCAACAACCACTGCAGCCCACGACCCCATAATACAACGCGGCAATTAGTTGCAATAAAAAGCGGTTCTTGGTGTTCCGCCTCCCAAGTTCGTGGTGGTGGGTCTCCGTGGCGCAAAGTGCACGCTCACGCCGACGAAGGATCATTACGGGCGCACGTGTGTATGCCGGTGACATTTACAGCAATTTAAATCACGCGCCACCCGAATAGGATTATCCTTCGCGGGATGAGTCTCGCGTCTTGCGGTGCGGTGCGGTGTGTCCTCCGTTTGGAGGGTCTGAAGGATGAACTTCATTTCCCTTTTCCGAAGCTCCGATTCCGACTGGTTCCGACGGGGGCAACAAAACGACCGCCAACGACCGTCATCCTATCATTTCGTGGCGTGGCCCTCCAGCGGCGCCGATGGACGCTGGCTACTGACAGCTCCCGGACGCCCGAAGTTCGTGCGCGAAAAATTGTAAAACGGCGCCCTGACGCGGGCACCGGCTTTGAATTATTAATACACTCCGGCCGCAACTACAACCACGCTGCCACGACGGGTGGCAGTAGTTCTTGTAAAATGTCACTCAGCGCGGAAGTGTTTGCGTGCCGGGCCAGGGAACCGGCGAGCCTTGTTTTTGGCCCCCGCTCGCTCCGCCGTCGCCGTCGCTTTAGAGGCGCTTATTTATTCAGCAGACAATTAACGGACAGGAACGATCAACAATTTAATTAACGGGTTGCCGGCACCTTTTGCACTTTTCGTAGCCACCCCGGGGGGTGGAAGCGACCCCTAGGGGGGTGGAAGCGACCCCCCTATTTTCATTTTCCTAATGACGCAGTGACCCCACGACCAGTGGCGTCTTGTGGAGCGAAAAGACGATGGTTGTTCGGGCCACAGGCCACACAATCCTTTCCCAGGATGCGAGCGCAGGCGATGGGAAGGATAACAACAACCGCGCGCGGCGCAGCGTGGCGCGTTGCGTGTCAGTCGTTCATTCTGGGCTAACGTGGAGAGCCGTTATTTTCCTTCCGTTGTCAGGGCACATCCTGCGGGTTGCGTTTTCACGGCACTGCAGCTGCACTGGCAAGCCGCCGGCCCCGCTCTGGATGGTGCTCGCGGATGCTCGGTGGATTGAATGACACGCCGGCCACTTTCCACGGGCCGAGCGAACGAAAGGATAAAGGCGGCTCACTTAACGGAATGGTCTTGCGATGTGTTCCCATTACACACCGAACTGACTTTTACGAAACACGGATCACGGGCTCCGTTCGC
Source organism: Anopheles bellator (assembly GCF_943735745.2). NCBI lineage: Eukaryota > Metazoa > Arthropoda > Insecta > Diptera > Culicidae > Anopheles > Anopheles bellator. The sequence goes on along the minus strand of NC_071285.1, from coordinate 55,272,217 downwards.
CCGGTGCCATTTGTTTTATTTATTTACGCAGCGAGCCACTCAGCGTGCAGTTCGCACGTAAGTTGCCCACTTTTCCGGTTTTCATGATCGCAGGATTTTAATTTCCTTTTGAATGGTTTGCACTCTTCTCGTCGTCCTCGTCCTCGGTGGCGGCGGGAGTGGAGTAACCGAAGTGCAATGAAAATAGATTCCCGTCGTGAGGCTGGCCACTTTCTTTCAAATGCCTCGTTTTTTTTTTGTGGGTTCGGACATCGGACAGCGACAAGCCGGTGGATAGTGTAGCACGACCGGAAGTTTCTAGCCCGCCGGTTTTTAATGGCCATCCAATTTTTATGCCGAGACTGGCGTGAAGGCAGATTAATATTTAACTCACTACCCACGTGTGATTTTGATAGTTAAATCTTGGCACTGGTACAGGTCCGCTGAGGTCGGTGCTGCATCATCATTAAGCTCTAAGCTCAGCTACAGACCGAATTTAATCCTGTAATTTATCTTCTCTTAAATGCTACCTTCACGTGGTTATAACAATCATGGCCAATCTTTGGTTTAGAATGAAAAGCTAAACATAAATGAGAAAGACGGCCCAAGTCTTACCAAATCATTGCCATTATCTACCAAAATGTTTCCAGTGCTGCATTCAACGCCTTGTAAGAGTGCCAGCACCGGTCTAAATAGGCCACTCTCCGCGATCGGGAACATTTCAATCAATGCCGCGGCCCCGAAGAAGGACCAAGAAATTGATCGAGTATCGAGAGGTAACATCTTGGGCCGGTGGGGGGCCATAAACCCACCACCGCTATGATTGGCCAAAGATGAAAACACAAATGACCTACGCTCGTCGGCCGCCGGTTGAGGCCATAATTTATGATCACCACGCGCGAAAATGGTTAAATAATACCACGCCGTCCGCCACGGGTTGGTGGTCCGGGTTCGCGTCGTTCGGGTGGCCGAAAAGAACGCCACAACACATTTGTACGGTGAAAGTAAAAATATGTCGGCCATCTCCACACGGCAGGCCAGCATAAAAGCATACGCGCTTGCTGGTGGAAGGTTAATAGAGTTATTGCATCGGTAGGTGATTTATGCGTTTACGCTGCGTCGGCTGTCGAAGATGACCGTTATGGAGGCCACGAGGCAATCACCAGGGCACGAACGAGAGGCATGATTTGGCCGATTTCGGTCGGAAAGCATGATGGTTCTCAGCACCGTAAGCACGTGACGCAAGACGTTGCCGAAAGGACTCCCGGGTGCTTCTTTCTGCTCCCGGGTCCCGCACTCGCACAGATAATCATCGCGAGAACTAATTTCGTATGATTAGCATCGGCCATCACAAATCTTGTGGCCACCCCTCGGGGTCCTGCGCGCGATCCACTTTTAATGGGTCCACGAGCGAAACTTTTCCGATGCAATAACGGTGAGTAATGGATATTGGTTTCGGGCCGTGCGCCCACGTATGTGTGGGTCAAGATTTATGCTCCGCGAGCCGCGAATGGACCAATACCTTAATCAGTACCGCGAAGGATTCTCACCTCAGTTCGGCGAACGGGTGGCCAAAAAGGATGCGGTTCGGAAACAACAAATCTAAAGTCACTTACACCGATGGCCACCACCGGACGGTTGTGCGGCCATCGATATTCAAACGCGCGAAAGTGGTTCCGCGCGATACTTAATCTTTTGGACCATTTCTTTTGATGTACGGCCACGGACCGAACGAGTAGCCGTCACTTGTTATTGCCCTTTCTTGCCCGGGCACGGGCAACGAACCGAACTTCCGGGGGCGATTACTCCAAAGGATTCCCGATGTTGACGTTCTCGACGAACAAAATCAGGCATCCAGATGCTCACCCGAAACAGGACGATGGCGAGACGGTTCACGCAAGGCCAGCCACACAGTCACGCAGTGCAGTCAAGCGTCGCGACCAGAATTTATGGAAATAGTTTTCTTCCTCCTAGCAACAGCCATCGGGTTTGTGGATTCTAAAATGTTGTCTTCGTCCGCCCGGAATTGGGTGGCGCTTCCGGAGCCACAGACAGAGCACACCAAAAAAAATGGATGAAAAAACGATGTCTGGACGGCGTTCTTTAATGGGGCTACTTTAGAGAGCGAGTCGTGTGACACGGGTGACTTCTGTTTTCGGGGTGGCAAAAAGGTCACCGAGGGGCAGGACCCTGTCTACAGTGGTGCAAATGGCTGTAGGTTGATGGCGGACTAGTCAGGGCGCCTATTTAATAATCTCCAAACAGATTGATCGACTCGATTCTATTGCCATCATTCTTTCGCAACGCAGCCCTTGGCTCCGATTTTACCCCTTTTTCGATATCAAGCGGCCACCGAAACGGCACAGCATCAAACGGCTTTCCGGTGCCCCGGTGTGGGCTGGGAAAATTTGCTCGAGATAAACCTCTTTCGGTTCGTCGCCCGAGCGTCGACAAGGAACTGGCGGCTGTTGGCGCTACATGTGTAACCTAGATGTCGGCGACGAGCGAGTTTCCTTCCGGCCCAAAAACCCGCAAAAAGAAAGCCAAACCTGGGTGGCTCTTGAGCCGCCCCGTGACGGAGACCATTTGTGAACTGCCAATAAGATTTATGTGTGCGTGTCTGTGTATGTGTGTCCCGGCCAAGAAGGAATTCGGGGCGGGAGGTAGCTAGATGGAAGATATATAGGGCCATGAAAGTCGGCAGCATATCGAGGTTTTCGGTCTTGCGGGACCGGCCACTTGCCCACCCGACACGCCAAGTGATGTGGAAACGGAACGGATTGGTGCAAAGAGTGAGTGAAAGGGGTAGAGAAAGAGAGAGAGAGAGCTCGGCGTCGGGGGCCGATAAAAACGTGTTCGAACCACCAGCGGCCAGGCGCCTCCATCGCGGGAACAGATCGCCGCCGGTGATTGGTTTTGAATATGACGTCAGCTTCTGTGGCGCATCGGGTGGCCTTTTTTCGCAAACCGACCGCGATAGCATCGGGCCTGGCATCGGGTGTGGAAAGTGCACCATAATAGAGCGGGGACCACGGACCCGGGGCCCGGGTGCCGCCAATAATTAGACACCGGATGCGTGATTTATTCAGTGTCATTTGTTTTATCTCCACGGAGCATAAAAATGTGACACACACGCAGGCTGAATCGGTTCGCCCTTTTGTGTGACCCACGCACACCGTCACACACACAGGGACACTCGATCACAAAGGCCCCGGTCGGTGGACATGGGTAGCGTGTGTTTCCGGGTTTCCGGGGGCTTCGTTTTGTTAACAGATTTCAGTCACGATTCTGCACCGCCAGCGCCACCCAACCAACCGACCAACGGACCGGCACCGGGCCGGGCACCGGGTATCGGTGTCTATGTTGCTCATCAAAAGCATACCCCACGGCATTGCTGGTAACCACCAGAGGGGCACACACCGGGAGCCCCGAGTGCCGCGGCAGCCTGGCTAACCGCAATTGGAAAATGATTAATGGGGAATCTATTGAAATGGAGTTGATTTATGCGGCGCTTGGCGGGCTGCTCGGGCCCCGGACCACACAGGCGGTGGCCAATTGGCCCCGAAAGGAAACAGTTCCGAGCCAGTAACCTCGGCGCGCGTGCCACTGTCTGTGTGTGCAGTCAACCCGTCCCGGGGCCCGACCAGAACCGGGTCAAGTTGGGTAACCGCTTATACGGGTCCTCAGGTGTGACAGGAGCAGTCAAAATGATCCATCCATTCCGATGTCGCCCGGAATCGCCGGGCAGGAGGAAATTGCTTGTTGGGCGTCAGCGGGCGTGCGGGCTTTTAACGACGGTGTACGGTGTGCATGTCGAACATCGATAAACATCATCTTCATCGGGAACGACACGTCCGCACGGTACCGGGGCGGCTGGGACCGGACGGGAATTGAGACAAATGATTATGAACTTTTGCGCGGAGCGCGTCCTTTGCCACGAGCTCACAGCTGGAACCCGTCTTCGGGTCGGTTTCAGTTTGACAGGAAAAAATGGCACTTCCTGTTCCGGTAACCGGTGTGCCAGGTGTCCGTCCTGGATTCTGATCTAAGAATTTGCTGATGCTGAAGCCGAGTTTAAGAAGCCGAAAGGTTTATGATGTGACTGACCCATCATCACTGTTTCTAATTGAGTTCGGTTTAGTTCTGAGATTTAGACTCTGGTAATAGAAAAATTTGGGACTCATAAAGTTGAGTTCAACGTTAAAGCTTCGCTCTCTCAGTCTGTGTGGCCCGATGAAAGGTCGAGTCAAAAGTCAACCGGAACTGGAACGCTTCACCACTTCACCAAACATCGTCATCGGCATCTTTTTGTAGCGTTTCATCCCATTTTCGGACCAAACGTTCCCCCGAGTGTCCTTCCGTTCCCGCCCAACCCAACGATCTGGTGCGCGCGATCGCATCCACGGTGTGCGATGTGTACCAGAGATTAAAACATGAACTCGCCACTTGCTGGCCGGTCTGTGGTCCCGGCCAAAAACCGGGACCAAAAACCGGCTGACCCCGCACGAGTCTGGCCGCGCACTTTTGGCTCCATAAATTATCGACGAAGTGACCTAACCTCTCCACGGGCTCGGCACTGTTTCGGTGGATGCTGTCGAGAGAAAAAAGAGTTTCCCAACGCAGGAAGTTATTTTTCCATTTGCATCCCGCCGATTTTTTGTGTGACCCTGTTGGACGTTCCGGAGCACGGTTCGGGCAACAGATCGTTCCGATATCGGTCTAAATAAATGATTTTTCGCGCAAAAGCCAAACGCACGGCCACGGTGGGTTCGTTGTTGGGGGAATTGTTGCGCGATTCGGTTTCGGTTTGATGAAGGTTGGGACCACCAGCCATATCGCGGCCAACGATCACACCCAGGGAGAGTCATCCTGCGAGCCGATCACGCGTTCTTTTTCGTGCCCGACTCTCGCGCCCACTCGGGTGCCGTGGGGGTTTTCCGATATTAAATTATATAAAAATGGCCGAACACGCCCGAAATAGGCCACTGGTGGAGCGGAAGTGGATGAGTTGTTGAAAGTTTTACATCCACCGATTGGGTGCTGATGGAGAAAGAGAGAGCGAAAGGGATGTATTGACGTACGGGAAAACGATCGAAATAAAATATTTTCATCACCTTCGGGATCACTGCGACGGGTCACGGGTCATGGTTTGCGTGGAAATTGGGGTTTTTGGCCTCGGTTTTATGGACGCGATGAAAAGGGGTATTGACACCGGTTTACGACCGGCCACAATGCGCGAAGTTCGGACCGCGCATCGGGTCTTGGAACGGGAACGAGAAGATGCCGACTCGCGGCCGGCGTCTTGAGTTCGCCTAATGACAGTATTTACTCTTCCCATTTGCCAACTCCTGTCGGCTCATCAATATTCCACTTCCTGCACCTTCAATTACCTAATTTCTCATAAATCTTGTCATCGCCCAGCACGGACCGGTCGCGTGCGGCAAATCGCACAGAACGTTCGCAATTCGGTGGCGGCGACGACGAAGAAACATTCATCCATCAATCGCAATGTGGCACGCACTTTGCATAAAATTTCGACCGAGCTTCGTCATCCTTATGCTCGGCACACCGTACTCCCCGCGCAAGCCACCACCACCATCTCTCTATCGATCATTTATAGATAAACCCAATTTATTCATTGGGCCACAAAGTGCCCGCCGTGGGTCTCTCTAAGAAAGCGACCGAGGCCAAGGCATAAAAATGCGTTTAAGCAATCGGACTGGCGGACGGACCGGGCGACAGACAGAGAGACAGGCCGCACGCGTGCTTCACTTTCGCATTGTGGCCCCCACTCGTGGTCCGAGGTCGGAGGTTGATTTTTTTTCGCTTTTATGATTCGCTCTTATCAAATCGACCGATTTTCCATTTCACGTCCCGACGAGACCCGGCGGGAGTGAATTGAAAATTGTGCGGCGAAAAAACATGATCGCCTCGGCCTCGAAAATATGCTCGCCCGGCCCGGCCCGTCCCGACCCCGACCGAGTCTAAACACAGTACGGCACCGGGGAGGACGCCCGGGACCGGATGCGGTGAGCAGCATAAAACGCTTTGCCCCGAATGAATACATTTGCATGGAAAATCAAATATTTCTCGTTTTCCTTTTTGTGCTCCCTCCTCTTACTATCTTTGGGGGTCCCCAATTTTTCCCAGCACCACTTCCGGGCGAAGAGATTTCCGCAGCGAGTGCACTTCCGTTCGCAAGAACGGATCCGCTGCAGCCGATGCTTCGACAGACATACACAGCGCCCCACACATACTCACTGACGGATGATCCGGAGCCCGCAAATACCGGGCCATCGGTGCCATTTAGCGCTGCCGGCGAAGAAGCTCTAAACAAAGCATCATTCCCCGGGCTGGTTCCCCGGGAGAGCTTTATCCTGGGCGCCCGGGATTCGCTGTTTTATGCTCGCCATGTTTCGTTTTGTGTAATTTTCGTGCAGCTCACCGAAAGTCACCCAAAACCAAAAAAGAAGAAAACACAATTCGCTTGTCCGCTCGTATTTGCTTCGAATCCTTAATGCATTTTCTCACTCTCTCTCTCTCTCTCTCGCTCGCCGCTCTTTACTTCCAGATCACGTACGGGAGTTCCAGTGTGGCAAGTTCTACTACCGAACGTTCCACATGGACGAGGAGCGGGACGCGCTGTACGTCGGGGCCATGTAAGTAGCAACAGTTGCGCGAGGACCCCCGGTTTGGCCGGGGTCCTTTTTGCCAGCCCGCCAGCCCACCCGCCGAGCTGGTTGTTGATTATTGTTTGATTTTTATCGCCGGATTAGCCGGCGAATAAATCGAATCCACCGGGGCCGTGGAGCAAATCGGAGCGAATTGGTCGTTGATGGCGAGGCGACGATGTGATAAAAAGGAGAGGGGTCCTCTCCGGGTCGGTTGATGTCGTTGCAAATGACTGACGGCGATGGGGTCGATGTGTGTGATTAAAACAAGACTGGAAAGCGCTTGCCGCTTTGGGAGGGATTTCATCCACTTTGGAACTCAAATTAAGGCATCCTTCGAATGATGAGGACCTTTTCGTGCCCTTCAATGAGGTGTGGGTCATGTGGTACTATCAGTGTCTAGCGTACAATATTTACTGGATTAACTAGAGCTATGGTTTGTGGTTCTTCAATTAAAATAATTATTAAGGACCTCCAAAAAGCGCGATCGCAATGTAATAAGGGAATTTAAAAAACTTTGTTCGATGTTTGATAAATCAGTTCACATTTTAATCTAACTGATCTAAATTAGATTTTGTTATTTAAAACGCTGTTTTGCCTCCTTTTGATCCCTTTCATTTAATTCGTTACACTTACATAATTCACTTAATTATTAATCAACCTAAAGGAAGCTTAAAACACCAATCGCCCTGCACTCCAAGGACATTTCATGCAATTTTCATTTCCGAACTCCCAATGCCTGCAGTTTGCAGTGCATTAGGCGTCCCTCACTAAGGCCAAATTATCGCCCCAACCATCGGCCATTAATGTTGGCCACCATCTTAAGCAAATCAGTTCCAATTTAAATTGGGTTACAAAGCATGCGTGCCGGGCGCCGGGGATGATTAACACGGGGCCAAATTTAGGGGGCATTATTATCTGTCCCCGCACGCTGACGCTGACAAAAGTGCCCGATCCTTATCCGGGCGGGCATCCTTCGGTTGCAGTGCCGCCCGACGGCACGCTCACAAATTTGTCCTTTCAGTATTAACCCATTTCGCTACCCAGAGGCCTGCCAGCAGCAGTGGCCACAACACCAGAGCAGCCGGGCTCCGGAGAGCCCGGACTGTTGCTGCATTAAATGACAAAGCAGGCGATTATATGATAATCCGATAATAATTTTCCCCATCAAACTGCCATCGCCGACGGGGTATCATCATCATCATCATCGTCATCATCATCGTCGTCGCCATTGTCGTCGCCTTGTGACCCCCGAGCGCCAATCATGCTGCACCCGGGAAGGCACTCTGCACTTAAACATAATTATTCCCCAAACTCGCCATCGGTTCTGAGCCTGGGCGCTGGGGGGTTGCTGCTGTGGCGCGCAGTTGATGCAGTTCTCGGGCGGACCAGGATCAAAGAGGAGGCCCGCTCCGAAGCGAGATCAGCTTTAGAGACAGACGAGACCCCGGTTTTTTTTTCCTGTCTGCCGAGGGTGGCCTCAAATTGAAGGTGAAAGACTCAACCCATTTGCCCATCGTCGGCGCTCAGACCTCTGGCAGGTGTGCGTGGCGATAACGATGTAAAACGAGTACCATCTCGGAGTCGGGTCGGCACAACAAACAGTGATGAAGATTTAATGGGTCGCGTCACGTGCTGGGCACGTGTGAAGACAAACGCCCGGCCAATCGCTCGGCACCGATGGTCCCCGGCCTGATCCAGGATCCAGGCGGGCAAAGGCTTGAGCAGGTATCACCTTACCACGCCCGTAGGTGGATTGCCTCCAGGGTTTTTGGGGGTAAATATTTTACCACCTCCGAGCGGTCGAAAATAATCATCACACGTATATTATGACGCTCTGCTGCGGGTTACGATGGTGACGATGATCTGTCGAGGTCGGGGACCGCCCAGGCGGAAAATTTGAACCGATCCGCCTCGATCCAACGCCGGGTGCGGTTTCAACACTAACGAAGCCAATTTTAATTACTTCTACAACGACTCCGACTCCGGCGGTCCTCCGTCAACTCCTTGAAGGGCTCCGTCGGGCTGGGTGAATAATCGTCGGGTTGTTTTATCAGACGCACCATTTCCCGTGAAAGGTACCCGAAAGTGTATGCGGATCGACCGAGGTGCGAATGAGGTCCCGTCCGCCGCGCTGTGACGAACGCGAGACGCGTAAAGTTCGCGCCTCGGCTTTCCATCAGCCGATACTGAAGGATTACTGTGCCCCACACCGAATCCTCCCGAGGGGGCACCCAGGCGAACCGGAAAAACCGGAACATGCCGATACCGCCGGAACTCTCTGGCTCTGGCGCTGGGGTTTTCCAAAATCTCGTTAGCATGGTTTAGTTAATTGATAGTGAAATTGGTTTATAATGAGTCGCTTTTCGGTCGCCCCGCTCTCGTGCGTGTGGTGGCCGGATATTCCGGCACCAAGATTAATGAGAAATCCTTTGATTATTTTCGGCCCACACCAATAAGGGGTTTATCGCGCAGGCAACATACGCCCTTTGCCGGCTTTATTGTGTGCTTTAAAGCGTCAGCCGATTAACGTTGCCGATGGGTACCCTTCCAATCATGTTTCGGAAGCTGAAAGTGTCGCATCTCGCACAGTCCGTCGGCAATAAATGGTGGCATTTTAGGCTAAATTTCCCAAACAAGCGACTCATCATTAGAGCGCGGCTGCCAGGGGTCACAGGACAGCGCAACAGGACAACAGGAATTTGTCTTCGCAGTGGGCACAATCTTGAAATAATTTGTCAAACAAAAACTGTCAGCCTGGCCGGTCGGCGTAACTCAATTAGGGGGCCGATGTGGGGCTACGCCGGGGCCACCTAATTCGACCTAATTCGCGATCAACAGTTACACCGCTGGCTGGTGCCATTTCTGGGTTTGTTTTTTTCGCGCCGCCTGGCTTAGCTCGCCCGACTGAAGGACTAATCAGGAAGACTCGCAGCGTCGCGATAAAGCAAAAATATGTTAATGTCAGCCCTTAATGAATTGGGTATTTTTCTTCATCGCTGCGCCGCATTCGGCTTCGCCAATTCCTCAATCGGATGCTGGCTCGGGGGAAAACAATCATCCATCAGCGAGCAGGAAGGACCTGGAAGGATGGTAGCTGAAGAAAAGCGGCACACTGACAGTGATAAGATAAGAGAAGTTGCGGAGCGCCAGACGTTCGAGTTCGTTCGGGAAAGCAAATTGAAATAAATTTTTCACCACACTTATCGTGCGCCTTCGTCGACGACCCCAGATTCTTCCCCCCGGGCACTTCGGGAAGCCCAGAGTTCATCCCTGTCGCTGAGGGATGATTTTCTCACTCGAAAAGTCAAGCACCGGAGGGCACCATCAAGATGTGCGGGGCGCCGCACAAGACGGCCGAACACTTCCTGTCGGAGGCCACACGGAGTCTGCGATTGATAAGAGCGGAAGCGTCTGCTCGGAGCTGAGCATCGCCCGGGCATAGTTTCATTTAATTATGGCGCCCCTTTTTTCGCCGTTCCTTCTACGAACACTCGGACTGCACTGCTCGCGGCTTCAAGGCTGCTGCCTTTGGCCTTCTTAATGGTAATGGGGGCCGACCGAGAGTGGGCAAAGTTTTCCTTAAAGGGTCAAAAGAGATAAATCGCGTGAAATTTGTCACACGGCGTTACAGTCCCTTGGCTCAACAGTAGGCTCTCGAGAGCGGCGATGAAGATCAGGAATCCCGGAATGCAGAGCAGCTCCAGTTTCGAGTGTGCAAGTGTCACCCAAGTTTTTGGCCGGCTCTCCGAGATTATCTCAACGCGAGACGCGCGACTCCTTGACCTCGACCGGACTCCTTGCACCGAGCGTTCTATGAGACACGCCGCCAGTCCTCGTCGGCTCGGCTGGGCGCGTTGCCCAGCAACGGGAAAAGCAATCAGCGCGACCTTAGCAACGCGCTCCATAAAGTTTCGCCCGATCGGTGAGCCGCCCTGAAGCCGACCGTTCCGAATGCCCCGTGAAACCTTAAAGTGCTTTTACCTGGTGTATGTGCGCTTGAATGTGTCCCTAAATTCGGAACCGGAAAGCTTCGGTAGTAAATGAAAAACAAAATAGAAACCTCCGATGTGACGGATCTTAAGCATCATCAGCCACCCGGCATGGGGCCATCCGAAAGGAGCGAAGAGAAGGAAAGTCTCCGGAAACCCGGTGCGCGTAATAAAAAAAATTAACCTACCGGCTGACGTTGGGCAAAAGGTGGAGAAAAAGAAAACGCCAACGAGGACCGTGATGCTCCGTGAAAGAAATGGAGACACTCCCCACGTCTAAATGTTCGCCTTGGCAGGAAAATGAAATTATCTTCTCGGTTGCTGAAGAACCGGCTCGGGGAACTTTTCCGAGAGCTTTTCCTCCGTTTCCGAGCCCGGGGCCGACGTTTCCCGTTTGAAGTTGTGTACCAGTGTGTGTGCGTTGTGTAATTTATTTTTCACTTGCCACCGTGCGATAAAAGTATTTCATGAGCGGCACCACCGGTAAGCCTATTTGCCGGTGGACCGAGCAGATATCAAATGATAAGAAAATGTGTAAGAATTGCGCACGCGAACGATGGTTTCGCGGGGGGGATCGCAAAAAAGGAAACAAAAATGTGTTTCACCAAAAAAAAACACACTAATTTCCCTCAAGACTTGCGTGCGGCCCCGGGAGACCCCGAATCTGTTGCCACGCTTTGGCCACGAATTGGCCAGCGTGGAGCACTGCAATGGAAGCAATTGGATTCACTTTTGATTTGCACGTCACAAACGCATAACTGTGTGCCACGGGTAGGGATCCGTTCCGGAGTGTGCCCTATACTTATCTCCGTGCGTTCGGACCGGAAACGCAAGCACCCGGGTAAAAGGGGTTGTAACTGCGACCGGGGCGTTGTGATTTGTGCCGAAGAAAGCAGAACTTAATTGTGCCACATTAAGACGCGGACCACGGGACCCGGATCTAATGGGTCGATCCGCGTTGATTCCGAACACGACCCAGCAGTGGGCGCAAGTAATCTAGATCGACTTCCCCATTCGGGGCACGTGGATCCAACTGGTGGTGTGCGTTCCCGGAATCCTGGCGGACTGGTGCACCCGGGGCCACACATACTAATTTGCGCCAGCTGTCCGATTTTATCGAAGCAGATATCCGAAGCGTGTGCTGTGAGCTTTGGTGAGCTTTCGTGAGGCGCGGACACCATCTTCGGTGAAGTTCGTGGCCCGTGTTCGCGGACGGAGTTCGGGACTATTACGCTGGATAAATATTTAACATGTTCCCCGGCCGGAAAGCCCCCTGGAAAGGTGTTTTATTTCGGGCCATTGCGGGCGCAATTGATGGATCGAACGGCCTCGGACCAAGTTAATGAGCTAATGAAGGCGGTTGCGGTTGTCGCTACACAGTCGCCACTCGCTAGGTGGCGCCTTCTCGCCCCAAAAGGATCCGGCGGTCCCTTCGGGGGAGATAAATAATTCATCAAGTGTGCGAAGTGGTTCGCAGAGGGGTGATGAACTTGCGTTCATCGCCCTAGGCGTGTCGGTTGGTCGCTGACCACGAACCGGAAAACCCACTGATGACCGGTGAGCGTCTTGGGAAGCTGAATCACTCGCTTTCGGCCTCACTGTCCTTGAGCTGGGCAGAAATGTTTTCTCCAACAATGCTCTTAGACGCCTGACACCTCTCGGGACTGCAACCGGAGAAGCCGAAGTGCAAAAGAAAGCCCGACCCTTAAACACGTCCGTCTGGGACCGAAAGTGACAAGAAGCACATTCCGATGGAACTTCAATTAAAAAATGCACTTTACGTGGCCCAAGAAGTCCGTCGATCGATCGTCTCAAGTTGCGCACGCTTTCACTTTCAGACGACTTTCTCCGGGTAGGCCGACGATGTCCTGTCAATCGAGGTGTTGGCTGGTGAGCCTTGTGTGGGAATCGTTGACTTACCTTTCGCCGAAGACGGGACACCTTTTTGGGTGGGGTCTGTAAGAGAAAACCGAAACACGCAGCATTACTAAACAATCGGAACAGCGAATACTACTGTGGCGAAAAAATATCGGAAGTTCACAAGAAAATGTTTCCATCATTCCATTATTTCCATTATTACTATCCCTACACATCTGTCCACATTTGTTAAACACGGTCCGAATTGTTCTCTTAAAGAATGGCCTTCAACACATTCTTCGTTTCGGCTCCTATCTCAACTACTGACCGTTTCTGAAAGCGTTTCCGTTTGTCTTTAGTCACCGTAGTACCTCCCAGCCAGCTCCCGAAGTCACAAGAAGAATTAAAATTAAGGCGAAATCGCGAACGACTACGAAGTCAACCACGCTTAACCCAGCCCCGGCCGGCCGACCGGCCACGATGGTGATTGATTCCGATCCCAGGTTTGCCCGGTGGCAAAATGGGCCGTAAAACTGAAGTGCAAATGAAATCGGGGTCGGGACCGTTTTTGAACAGCCTGGCAACAGATTTAATGGCCAATGGGCGGCTTGTTGTTTTGCTCCCCCGTGAAGACGACGCCCCGAACCAATCGATCTGGGGTGGAATTAAAACGTGCCACCATTACTCCTTGATCGATACGGCCCCAAGATGTTATCGGAATGCTGCCACAACCGGTACGGTATGGCTTTGATCCGCTCCACTCGGTCCGGGGCCATTATTTTGTCACAACGTTTCAAAACCCGGCGCACTGGAACTGGCTGAATGAAAACAACAACCATTCTTTTCATTAACACGATTATCTAAACGATCTACCTTTCTGTCCGTGTCATTCCAGGAACCGAGTGTACAAACTGAACCTGAAAAACATTAGCATGACGTCGTGCGAGGTAAGTCAAACTCGGTACCGGTACGGAACGGATGCCGGGTGCCTGCCTAATGCTCCGATTCTAAAAAATGCAATTTTCAATAAATAGATCCGACTTCAGGTAGCAATTTTTTACTTCCACTGCCCACTGAGCGTGGCGGGCTTCCCAGTCCCAATCGGACCGGACCACATCAAAAGGACATTCGGAGGCGCGCTCACTCCAAAGATGGCCTTTTGAAGCACACCGCACCGAAAAGCGCATTTCCGGCAGCGTGTGGTTGTTTATGGATCTTTGCCCACCCGCGCCCGTGTATGTGTGTTGGGAGATGAAACAAAAACATGCATGCGGTCACATACGGCAGGCAGTGGCCATCCCGTACCGGGGTTCGATTTGCATCGCAATTGATCTCCGTGGGGTTTTGCCGTGGGGACCGAAATGCATTCCCGACGTTTTGAAGGATGGAAATTGTTTTGACCTCAGCCAGCATGCACACCGCCACGGGGCCACGACCGAGCCTCGGTTTTTGTGGACCTTCACTGCACACCTGAAGAAACATTCGGCCGGCCCCGGCTTGTGGCACGTTGCGCACTCCGGACTTTTTGTGGTTCAGCTGCAGCCGGCCGGGTTTTTCTCAGGATCACTGCTCGCCGGACCGGAAAACCGAGTGCACCCGGACAGGTTTCGATGAAATGGATTCGCGATGCTGCCTCGAAGACACTGCCTTCGCCGAGTGGGCCAATTTTTCTTCAACTTCAACTGCGAAAATGGTTATGATAATCCTCGCCTGGCTCGCCGTGCCATTAACAGGCAACATTTTCTCACCCGCAAAGTACGATAATTGTTTCCAGCCAGCTAGCGGCGAGTAAAAAAACGAGGAAACAAATTACAACAAACGCCGCGAAGGCCGCAGAGGCTCAGAGGGTGCTAAAACAGGAAGATGGTAGTTGCATAGCCGGACCCCACCGGTCGGGTGTGTCTTTGTTGGAACACTCGCGGTCTGCGCGTTATCCTGCCCGACGGCGCTACCGAAACGGAGCCCGGACTCGCGTGTACATCGTAACACAAAACAAGGACCGGAACATCCACCCCATATGCAGGGCCCGGGGAGCTCCGTCCGCGACCGCAAAGCTTTTATTTTCCTGCAACCTTTTGCCGGTTCCTTTTTTTTGCCCTCCCTTATCCCTTGCGGAAAATTCGCGGATTTGCGGACCATTCTCACATGTGTGCGGTTTCTCATGTTCCCGCTCTCTCTCTCTCTCTCTCTCGACCTGGAAACTAAATTAATTACTACCGGAGTTAAAATGCAGCTGGTGCCTCGTCCTCGTTCGGTTCGGTGTAAAGCTTTGGTGCAACTTTAGCAGAAAGATTTTTTGTTTACGGACGCGAGTTTGGTGGCTTGGAGTTTACAGCGGTTTTTTTTGCGGCTACCACCACCGCGGACAGGATTCGCGCTCCACGGGAAGCGCCTCTCGAGACATAATGAAATGTGAAGAAGGTGCTTGAGATGCGACAATAAATCATAACGATACAGAACTCGCTCTCACCTGGAGGAGAAGAAACTGTTTTAAAGCCGCCCGGTTTCGAGAGCCGGAGGTTAACCATCAACGCGGTTCAACATCAATCCGGCTGTCAGCTTGGCCCGTGAACGTGATGCTGACCTGTATTATTAGATTAGAGTGAGCTTAGGGCCAACACAAGCGCTACAAGAAAATATTAAAAACTCGCAGTCCAGGCGTGTAAGTCATCACCTGCGGCACCGTTAGCTGGGCAGGTCCAAATCCCTTGCCGTGCTTTCCGGAGAGAAGCAATAAACTCGGCCAGGATGTTTGGGGCCGGATGTATTTGGAGCGTTTTGAGAATGTGCTCCGCACACAGAACGCGCTCACCGGACGTCACGTGCGTCGTCCGCCATTCCGGGGGCTTCCACCATTCGGTATCAGATGCCGGGGCTTAGCACTCCATCCGTCGGGCGCTTGTTGTACTTCGGAGTGTTTTAATTTTACTGCCGGCTCGGCTCGATTGCTGCCCGAAGCGATTTTCGAGTAGATCGACCGATTGGCCCCCCCGTTTTTTTATGGGCACCGCCCCGAGTGACACGTGACACGAAATCGCACAAAAAAGCGTGTTGACGTCATTATGCTGGCGAAATCAGATCGGGGCGCGTGGAAAATGGGGCCCCATTCGGAGGGAAATGAAGTGAAGAAAAGGCACCGGGCGGCACCGAGGCCATCGAGGCCATCCGGTCACACTGATCGGGAAGAAAAGCCGGCCGTTGTCACAATGCTGGCTCACAGCATCCTCGAGCCCCGTGAATGGGCCACGGCCTGGATGATGTGCTTTTCGTCGCCAGCGCCTTGGCAGATGAGTCGACACAAAGTCCTGAAGTCCTTCCAGCGCAGGACGAAAAACGTGCGGCCGGAGGGCAGTGGATTAGCTAAACGAGGGACCAACCGATCG
Source organism: Anopheles bellator (assembly GCF_943735745.2). NCBI lineage: Eukaryota > Metazoa > Arthropoda > Insecta > Diptera > Culicidae > Anopheles > Anopheles bellator. Next base: position 55,256,335 of record NC_071285.1, on the reverse strand, counting down.
ACCGACCGAGCAGATAAGCCATAAATGATATGTGAACGATTAACATTTATGAGGTTCACTGGCGCACGCAGAAAGGTCCATCGACGGCCCGAAACCGGGATAATCGAATCGAGGGGCAGAGAAGACGGCCGCTGACGGGCGATGTGTGTTACGCAAACAAACTGTCATCCCCTGTCTGCCTCTCTCTCTCCCTCACTCTCTCTGTTTCGTGATGGCCCGGAGGGGGGTTCCGGGACCGGACTGACATTCGATTTCCGGTTCAATGATTTGTAGCACGATTGGCTCTCGGCCGGCCAGTTTTTCGCCTTCCCTACTCAACCTTTCACTCACTCTCTCTCTCTCTCTCGCTGGCTCTCTCCCTGACCGATAGCATATCAGCTCACGCGTCACCACCCACATTGGCCACGAGGCCCCCCGGCCCCCCGCATTAATGCTTACGATCTCGCCTTCTTTTTTGGGGTCTCCGGACCTTTCGACACCTCACCGCGGGCATTATAGTTTTATGCTTTTTTCGTGACGGATTTGCAACACACGGCGGCGGCGGCGGCGGCGTGTGTTAATGGTGGCCTTCTGGCGCTTAAAATCCGTGCGCCCACCGCCGGAAGATGGATTATGTCCGAGAATGGGTTCGGCACCCAGTTTGTTGTGTGTGCCGGCGAGCGGCGCGATTAAAGCGAATTTATTGCGATGGTTCGTCATTATTTATCGTTTAATATGAAAATATGCTCTCGCCGCGTGTGCCGCAAGTTGATGATTTGTATGCGTGTGGCCATTGTAACGACCACCGTGGCCGGGAATGCAGTCGGAAGAAAGGAAAGCGAAGCCAACTCGTGTCTAATCGCATCGGATTGGATTGGAAATTTCATGCACCGCTGATTGCATGTTTTCGCACTCGACCGCACGGTGCGATGCATTAGACGGCCCGCCGGTCCAATCAATTAAAAATGGCTAAATTTACAAAATCCCAACATCGCCGACAGCCGACGGCCCGGCGCGGGTTGGTCGTAAATAACAAAAGTAATGAAATAAAATTTTATGAAAATATAAATCGCCCCACTGCCCTTCCCTCCCCGAAGCCACGGCCACGGTTTATGCTGACTAAGCAGTGGATTCTGAAAGCGACAAGCGAAAAAAGAAGAGCCCAACGCAATGCAACACGACGCGCTTCAAAACCATTCCGCGGGCGGGTTTACCCGGACGGAACGGGGATTTAATTTAATTTTGAGAAATTAAATATTTTGCACCCATTTGTCGCTCCATTGCACGGCCCAACTATATTCCGGTCCCATCAGCCCCCCCCCTCCCTGGAATGCATGCGTGCCGATGGGCGCCCACCACCGCGAACTAGTTTGCGCGCCACGCACTGGCGCCAACGATGCGGCCGCGCGCGGTGGCCGCAGCAGCATAAACATGCTGCTGCCCTCGGCCCCCGCCGAGCCGTGTCATCGCCGGTGCAATTCGCCGCGGTTCCGCCGCGTAATATGCGTACACACGTTTGCGTGATAATTTTCACGCGCCCTTTCCGCGAAGGCGCGCTCCCGCAAAGCGTGGCACTAATGCAGCGTGGCGCGCGTTTTCAATCCATTTGCGTGTGGCCACAATTTTTACACTTCCTAAATGGTTAACCGTAGAGGATCCGGTTAATGCGCGCGCTCGCTCGCTCTCTCGGCGCTGGCGCTGGGACTCGGCAATCGTGGGGAAGCCGTTAAAAAACGCCACACACCGATCCGCTGGGTGGCGATATAAATTTAATTTATTTGCCAGTGCGCTGTCGCGTATGAATGAAATATATCGCGCGATTAGCGGCGAGCAATTGCTGTGAAATATTTCATCGACTATGGTGAGCCGCGCTGGGTTTGCATCGCCTGCTAGGAATGCACCGCCAAGATAAAGAGGAGTGACTTTAAGGGTCTGCCGGTTCAGGTTCAAAGTAAAAAAAAGTATTTTAAGCGGTTTAGTAACTAATGACTAAACTTCACAATATTCAGAATAAAGCCCAAACAGCTCGATTAAATATTTCTTACTAAAAAAATAGAGTACACTAAAACTATTCAAGTAATTTATCAATACTTTAGATGATCAGTTGAGGTATTGAATCATGTTTTAAATAAATTGTCTAATATAATTTTTTATGTAAAATAAAACATTATTTTAAAATAAGCACGAGCATTGAGACTAACAAAACGTCGTTTGTGATGGAAAATGCATCAAACTTCTCTTTCTTTCTTATCAACAAGCAAGCATAGTATTTACCGAATAATAATCAATAAACTCTAGAATAGAAACTTTCTGACAAGAGAACGCTACTATTTGCGATTGCCTTGCCCAAGGATCGTATGTTGAATGCGTTAACGTTTTATTTAAAGCATGATTCCAACTCTTTAAAGTTTACTTGAAGGACAACACAGAATTTTTATGCATCGTTCAAAATGGTCACCGAGCCATCAGAATCTTCAGTCACCTATTCGCCACGCAAGAAAAGTAACCAATTAGTGTCTGGAAAATGGAAAGAAAGGCATTCTTCATGAGCATTTTCAATAGTCCTGTACGTAATGGGCGCCCTTTTCAAGCAGACGGTCGCTCGCAGTCACGGCCACTGATCAAATGTTGCGGTTTTGCATGTTTCGAAAAGCGGCCACTCCCGATGGGATGTCACCAATGGAGACCAGGAACCGGTCCGGGCCCCGATCTCTGTGATTGACGGTTGCACTAATAGGAATTGGCGGTTTGCGAACCGTATCACCGGCGCGAAGATTCGGTTTTTGAAAACCGGAGACAGAGATGCACCACCCGTGGCGCGGGGCCCGAGGCGTAGTGCGTGACGAGGGACCGGGAAAAATCGACCCACCGCACTCTGGCTGCCTGCCAGTTGTTTAGGCAACAATCTCTTTGCCAGCCAATTGTTCAAAAATCAAACTTTACATCCAGCGTCGGCAACCAGGCGAAGGGCGCCGATTTATGCTGTGGCTACCCGCCGCGGTAAGGGTCTCTTATAAATTGGCATTTCAGCACACGTCGTGCGGTTGGGAAGCAGAGAATTTGGCGTTCCGATCGTTATGATCGACCTCCCGCCGGGGGCCGCGGGGCCTCTAAGCTGAGCATCGGAAGCATAAATAAGAGGAACCTCGGTCGGATGGAGATGAATGGGGTTGGCCGCCTCACGATATCCGACAACCCGAAGCGGGCGCCGAGACGGAACGGAGAAAGGAATTAAAATTCCGAACGTGAAGCATCCTATTTACGGTGCACGACGGGTGAAGTGCGGTCGGCGAGCTCACTGGGGTCCGAATTGAATGGAACACCTTGAGAATAACTTTCATATTCATTCGAACCCGGCATCCCGGAACCGTGATACCGGCAGGTGAGAGTGGGCAGTACAATTAAAAGGAAAATTGGATTAATTTCCTCTTCCGCAGCGCTGTACCAGACAGTTCCAGACACAAACTCCTCCCGCAGTTCCGGAACCCCGAGGAACCGGCCCTGTTTGCATGTTTGCTGACTGGGGCTGGGACCAAACTTCACCCGAAAAGCGCGAGCGTGGCGGTGTTCGGTATGTTTTACGCCATTTATTGTTATCGAAACTACTATTCCCCGGCCAGCGTGGCGTGGTGCCGAATGGAAAACCCGTTGTTGCGGGAATCGCAACCGGAAGGCATCACCATCACCACAACAACAGCAGCAGCCGGTAGCGAGCGGGCCACAAGAAAGCCCGGCCACCGGGCTTCCGATAATTCGCAATAAAGTTTCCGCCGCCGAAACGTGGAACTAATTAAATCAAATTAAATAAAACCAACTTTGCGGTTAGGCCACACTGGGATGAGGAGGAAGCCTCGCCGAGGCACAGAGGTAATGGTGGCACACTTGGGCATGATGAGCCACGAATTAGGGATCGCACCAGTAAGACGCCTCCCGGGCGCCCATCAAAGCCGTCGGCCCATGTGAAATCATATTAATTTAATTGCATTAGTGAGAGCCCGTTGTTGCGAGTTCTTTTGCCCTCCGAAAGAACGTCGGCTCGAACATATCAAATTAATCGTTATTAAATTCCCCAGCTGCCGGGTGGTGCCGTGTTGTTTAATTTAAATTACAAAAATTGAACCACTATCGGATCATCCTTTAAAGGGCGGGATTCAGTTCGGTCCAGTTGGGTTCGATTGTGTGAAGTTTTCGAATCCTCCCCACGGTCCGTGTTTTAATCTCCGTCGATTCCTAATGCTCGGGGACCGGACGAAAAATCAAAATTGATTGCCATCGGCTCTCGCCTTCGATCGCAGCTGCGGAAAAGTGTATATTTCATTAGTTGTGTACAATCTTTCGCTTTCGGGTCCCAATCGGGTCCACTGAAGCCCAGCCGGCCAACAGTGTATCAGTAAAGCTGATCAGCTTTTAATTCCCGTCCACCACGGTTCCGGACGGGCCAACGTTTCCGATCGCTGTTCCAACCATAATTCCCAATAATCCAATAAAACCGTTATGAAATCTTATCAGCTTCGGTGGCCATCTTTTTGTTGAGGACCGGCCCCCTTTATTGGCCCTCGCAAGGAACGCTAGCGGAAGATATCCGGTTTTCTTCGGCCATTCTTCAACCGGCCCAGCACAGGTGAAGTCCAGCTCAGCGCGGTGGCCGAATGATGGCCATCGCCGGCCAGGTGCATGGACCGAGGACTTTCATTCTGGCCCTAGTTTTTTTCCTCTGACCTTTAAACTAAAGCTTCACGTCGAAAAAAATAACGTGAGAGCTTCCGGTGGCGTCCAGCAGCTGTAGAGCCGGGAAGAAGTACAAAATGGAAGGAGAAAGAAGTCGCAGCCGTCATCTTGCTCGAACTTTCCCAGCCATGGATTGTTTCCGTATCAGCGAATTCGCCAGGAACAAAGCAAAAACCACTCATCGCCGAGGCCGATTGTTTTCCCCCGGCCGGCACGGCACTGCACTGAGGAACTTTTTTTCTTTGCCTCCTGTAGCCACCCGTGGCCAACATCAGCGAAGATGGGAACATAATCCGGGTTAAATGTGGTAATGGGTTTCCGAGCCCTGAGCCGCGCAACGTAGCGCAGGAAGCGAAGCCGCGGAAGCAGAGAAAGAATTCCGGGTCATGCGCATAATTACGCGGGACACAAAATTGAAACTCTTGAAATGCATTGGGTACATCGTTGGGTTCGTACGTGCCGCACGAGACACAGTTGGACAAGCAGCTGGGAAGCAGCGCAGCGATCGGTTGAGGGCTAATCGGAAATCGATAGAGATGCGCCAGCTACGCAGCACCGGAGGAGCTGGACGAAGATGTGGGCTCCAAGTATATCAACCGTTTGTTTGATCCCTAAGGGCGCCCCGGCCACGATAACGAACAACGCAAACAAACAACTTCGTTTTTGCAACTTCAAATGTGTACCGAGCGAGGGAAAAACTTTGTCCAGCTCCGTCAACTCAATCATCAGTGTACCGACCGGTCCACATGTCGGCACAGGATGAGGTGAGGCCGTGTGGTTTGTATAGCAATTTGCATGCTGTGACGCTTGGAATATCATAACAATATCGACCGGAGTCCGAAGAAGAAACCGAACGTCCGGACCCTGAGCAGCAGAGCAGCAAAATTGTCTATTTAATTATTTTTCTTTGCCCCATTTCCATCCCCAACGTCACGCGCGACCGGCTATGCCCTAATTTGGCACCGGAAAAACCCGGAATGGAGATCGGAAAAATCTTATCCCGAGCCGGTTGGGCTTGATTCAATTTTCCATTTATGATGATGATCTCCTAAGCGACGGGACTGGGCTGGCTGGGTAGCGGATTGGAGGCGATTAGGCGATAAGCAGGGCCCCCCGGGAGGTCGGTATCGTTGGCCTCCGGGCACAATTGTTGCTCGGGAAAAATCCACAATTGTCTCCGGTACGACCCGGCAAGCGAAAAGCTAGAGGTTAATTGAGTCATTAGTAAATGGGAATTAGCCAGGCCCAGTTGCTGCTCCACGGGGTTCCACTCTGTCATAAGCAGCTTTGCTTTTGTAGCTCGGGTGTTCGAGGTGCTGTTGCACCAGGCGGCAGGCGGCAGGAGACCCACTGGAATCGCAGGAAACGATCTCAGCGTTGCAGCGTTCAATTATCGCAATGATATCATGTGCATGTAGTGAAATATTTTCATCCCGACTGGGGTGCCGGATCTTAATCGGATTGTGCGCCGGAAATGAGCTGTAGCGTCGGTTGGGTTTGCGAGTCGTCGGGACCAATTTGGTGTCTGGCGCAAAGAGCGCATAAAGACCGATGCCCCCTTGGCTTTGAATTAGTTCCAACGCATTTCCTTCATTTGTTCGGGTTGTATCTGAGTGGATCTTCGCCTCAGTTTCTAAGAGTTGCAGTGTTGCTGGAATCGTGCAATATATCTAGAAGAAGGCTTGGCTTGAGGGTTACTTTGTTCTAGAATTTACGGTTCCCTGTAAAACATCAAAAAATTTTTGGTAGAGAATGACAGACAGACAGACAGACAGATGGAGAATGGAGACGCTTCTGCAATTGCAAATACCTTTTTCAACAGTTAACGGTTGTTAATCACCCCAATTAACTGCAATTATGTGCTGTAATGAGAGGACGATTAAAATATCGATCAAACTCATAACTAAACAGCAATTGTAATTTCAAAGTTAAATGATTGAAGTCCGTATGGATTCTCTCAGAACAGAGAGACTTTTAAAGCTTATTTTGTATCAACAACCATTCGAAAATTTACTGTATTTTTGTTTCAAATTTAACACTTTAGATCATTTATAATTGACTATTGAGAAACTGCTAATGAAGCAACAAATACACAAGAGCTGCGCTTGTTAGTGCTCTAGATCAGATACTGACCTCCTGCTGTGAATAATCTAACAATTGCTTCGATAAGAACTTACTAGGGCCTCTTCATGATGAAATACGATCCGACACATTTCCATACGCCAAACATGAATTCTTAGAATATTTTTGTTTTTCATACATTGATCAAATTTCCTAAATTGTGGGAGCAGACCAAACATAATAAGACGTTAGTATACACATCAGCCGGTTGCACCAAAATTTCCAACATCGCCCTGTCCTCGTGGAAACCCAAAACCCACCGACACCCACCCAAACGGTCCAGCGGACCCCGCACGAAACCGATGGCCCCGACCTGTAATTGATTCATTCCTTCACTTTCTTTAATTACAGAAAGACTCGATGCTGCTGGATCCAACCGGTGCCGACATTCGTAACTGTGTGTCCCGTGGCAAAAGTGAGGTAAGTCCGTACATTCCACCGCCGCCGACGACCTGACGGGAGCCAGGAGCCAATCTGCGACCAGCGGTGGTCCTGCGGTCCTAAATCCCGCCCAGCTCCCGGGGAAAATTTCGCCCAAAATACCATTCCGCGCCAGAGCCAGACCGAGCGGTGAATGTCGAAAATGTCACAAAAGTATCACCGACCGCTGTGGCCACCGCCACCGCCGCCGTGGAAATGCATTTTCCAACCATAAAATTGCATCACGTTCCGCCGGGACCGGTCTCGTTCGCGTAATGCCAGGCGGCCCCCGGGTTCCCCTTTCCCCGGGTGGCTAGGGGCTTTTTCGTGAACTTTCGCCCGACCGTCCGAAGATGTACGTCCGATATGGAAGCACGTTTCGATAAAATACACCCCGTTCGGTGGGAGCGAATTCCAGTCCGGGGCTTTTGCCCCGCACCGTACCTTTGAGCGAACCGTACCCCTTGAGTAGCCTCCGTAGCTGGACCCAAAAAAGGGCACGAATCGGCTTGCCGTGTTTTATTTTTTGGAGCCAGTTGGAGCTCCTCTGTTTATGACAATATTTTACCGAGCAACGAGATCCGTTCGGATGGGGACAATCCATCGCCCGGGTCTGACGACGACGACGGTGGCATGTCATCGAACCACAGAGCCATCTACCACCGTGCTACCGGAGGTTTAATGTGTTTTGCATTTTATATCGACATCAAAACGCTGATGGCATCTGCCGGCCACACCGGTTGGCGCTTTTTTCTTCCCTCCGAAGCGGGGTGATTTGGGCGCAATAAAAGCGATTCATCCCGGACCTGGAGAGCTCTTTGTGGGCCTCCCCACGAGAGCCTCAACAATTGCTGCCCCGTGTGTCCCGTGTGGTGACTTCCTCGGAACGGGTGTTTTATGTAAAAAGGACCCCAAATCGCTTGAGAGCGATTCGAACAGCATTCGAATTCATCACGGGGTTTAATTTTGTGGCCACACACCCCACACAAACTCTCTGTACGTGTGCAGTAAAGGTACCCCAACGCAACGGGGGTACCAACATTTTAATACCTCGTGCGTGTGCGCACGTGCCTGCCGCCGACATCCGGAGGATCGGACCTCTTTAAAACCCGATTCGGACCCGATGACGTATGCGAATCGTTACATCGTTGCCACAGCACACCGACAAAGCACCGGTGTGTGCTTACCGGGGGGTTTGCCGAGACATTTGTCCGCACTTTCGACCGCCCGGAATCGTTTGCCCCCGGTCTCCCCGAAGTCGAAATTATTCACGTTTTATTTTAAATGCATCACGTACCGTACGCTGCAACTGTTGCGGTGCCTGCCGTAGGCTGGTCGTGTCGTACGGGGCACATGGTTTTAGACTCCGGGAGTGGAACCCATTAAACGGAACGAGTCTTCGAGGGAGGGCACAGCAGAGCTTTCGAGGTACGGATGTGTTGCAATGCTCCCGTGGGCACGTTGTCACTTTGTCGGGCGCCGTCAACGTGCCATGTGCGCGAAATGATGTTTGAAAATGATAGTTCGTTAGGCTGTCGGGAGAAATCCCGAAGGACGACGACGGACGACAAACAAATAGATCGATAGATTGTTCTGATGCGATCCTTGCGACGGAGTGCCGATGGAATCGGTATTAAGCTCAGCTTCAAATCAATCTTCGAACCCCGAACGGATCCGATCAGAATTTATGTCGAAGTCCTTTTTCGGTCCGTTTACTCTTAGGTTTGCAACAAATGTGGCCACCAAGTGGCATGTGCGCCTGGCTTTTATTACACTTCGACAGCAAAGCGATCCAAACAGCGTACCCCGTTCGGGGGCATGCAGATGGAAAATCGGTGCATTATTTCCACCTTTTACGGCGCACCGGTCGTTAGTGTCATAAAACGTTGCGATTGCCCGAGAAACCGAAAGGATCCTGCTGACCGATCGATTATGTATTTCGATTACCAGTGGGCCGGTAGGGTCATTGTTTAAAGAAAAAATCTCATTGTTACACACTGCCGACCACACGGAGCTGGGTTTTATGATGAGCATAAAACTTTGGCCCAAGGGAAGCATAAAAATTAGCTCGCCTTCCACGTCAATCCGCGCGCACTCCGGAAGGACGATTAAGGAACCTTCCATCTTGAGTGCTGCGCGGCCGAGTGCTTGCGCAAAACGTGCACAAAACACAAACCTGTCGATTTCCGGGCTGTGTTTTGTGCCCAGGACGAATCGTGGCCCCGTCGATGCTTATCTCGGGGTGTCCCGGGAACGCGAAAAAGGGCAGTCACGTGGACCGCAGCGCATACGTGTGCACACACCCTTGGCGAACACCTCAAGCGCGGCCGCGAAAAGAGGCCCAACTCCGCGTGGCCGCATGGGCGAGCACCGGGCACCTGGCGCCCCCATCGGGTGCGCGCGACATAAAAGCGCCACGGCATCTTGATTTTTGTGGCTTTCCTTTTATTTCCCATTATGCCGGGGGCCGCGGGCCACCAAACAACCTTTCAAGTCCCCCCCGGGCCGGGCCCCGACCGGCTGGCTGACGAATCTTTTGATGCATCCTTTTTTGTGGTGTTTTTTGAAGTGTTTGAAGAACCGTGGCGAGGCTTTCATTCGTGGGCCCCTTCGAAAGAATGAACCCGGAGCGACCCGGAGTGTAATTATATTAAAAATTAATTACATGGAAATTAAACTGAAATGAGAGTCCATGCGGGAAGGATGATACTCTAGGGCCAACCCCTCTCGAGGGCCACGCCGCGCCAAGACGCTGAGGATCGCGTACGCGCCTTCATCCCGCAAATTGGCCGCCCGGCCCCCTGTCACCGATACGTTACGCCCTGGCCTGGCCTGATCTTAAAAGCGTTACCGCGCGTTTGTGCGCGTTTAATCACCGCCAGCAGGATTCGGCTCGAGCGGTAGCTCGAGGACCGGCAGGGACGCAGAAGAAAGAAAGAAAGCAGCATAGCCACAGAAAGAAAAAACAACTATGCGAGTGACCGATTGCGAACCACGGCCGGCCGGGTGTTGCCTCGTGGCGCCATCAAGTGCATCGCAGCCGGCGCCAGAAGAGTGCATGCAATTGCATCCGCCTGGCAGGGCATTCGTGCCCCCGGAGGGAGCACACCGGGGTCTCGGAGGAACTGGAGTGCCTTATAATGGTGGTAAGAGCGTTTCTCTTCTGCGGCCAGGTTTCGAGGGCACTTCAGCCGAACATTCGCCGGGCCGCCGTTTTTGTGGCGATGTCCTGTGAGACAATTTATGGTGAACTTAACTGACTTGGCCTCGGCTAAGTCGGGGTTTTAGGTATATCGACGGGGAAGCAAATGGGACGGGCAATGCCCTTCCGGGAAGAAGTGAGAGGTATATGTGGCCGGGCCAGCTTAGAAGTTTGGCAAAGATTAAGGCAAAATAGGCTAGTAAGAGTAAAAAATAGGTTTGTTTTAAATAAATGTTGACTCGGTTTTATAAATAATTGCCAAGTGATAGCACCGAATGGATCGCTTGATAAGCGATCGGATCATCGGAAACATTTATCCGAAAGAACTCATATCACTTTGCTGCTATCCTCAAATTTATGTTTTCTTCGATCCCGTGCAACGAAAAGCCAGTAATAGCGGAACCACTACGGAACCACTTGAAAATGAAACCATCCCGGAGAGCCGTTGATATTTACATGGTGCAATTTGAACAGTGGCTGGTGGTGATTACTAATAACGGGGCCAGTAATTTCGTGGCCAGTTGTTTGCCTAATCAGCACTCTCCTCCGGAATCGGCAGAAAACATGGCCACGCTTATCGTGTGCCGGGCTGCCGGGCACACTCGGCGGCCTGCCGGCCGGCCGGCCGTTTTCTCAGGAAATTGATTTGACATTCAGACTAACTGGCGGCTGGCTGTTCCGTTTCCGTGTCCACTCCGGCAACCAGACGTGTTTTCCGTGTTGGCCATGGGTTGCAATTTGTTCGGAATGCCGTTTATTTTTTCTTATGGTCATGGCAATTCCGCTTTGGCAAACGATTTCAATAAATTATACGGCACAGGGCGATTAAAATCGACCACATTTGTGTTTGATATTCCCTCGTATGGGCCGTGCAGGGACAGGAATTGTTTTGCTGACCCACAAATCAGAGCCATTCCACGGAGCTGCAATTATTGACGTGTGGACGTTGTAATTGTGGCCGCCCCACACTTCAAAGCCGCCTTCCCGGGGGCGAGAACGGGTTGCGTGATTGCGATCGGACCACTCCACGAATCATATATTTATGCCGGCTGACGCTTTCTTTTCCACCGTTTCTCTTCAGATGTTTGACTGCAAAAACCACATCCGTGTGATTCAACCGATGGACAACGGGACGAGGCTCTACGTTTGTGGCACGAACGCACACAGCCCGAAGGATGTAGTGATTTTCGTAAGTATTCCCCGGCAAAGGAAGAATGGAGACCTCCCCAAACCAACGTCTTTAATTCCAACGCGCTGGAAGCTCCCGATTCCATGGACACCACGAAACCCGTTTTTTGGTTGCCCATTTTGGTAGTAAAACTATTTGCTCTCCCTTCAAACAAATCGACCAACTATCACTCGGCTGCTCCACGGCCCAAAAGCGAGGACACTGCTGGTGCGCCGTCGCGTCCGAAAATCAATTACGTGATAATTCAAGCCGAAAGCGTCGAGATAAGAGACACCCCAAGGACTCCCACCGGCCCAAGACGACTCACCGCTTGGTTTCATCGCTTTCTCCTTCGGAAGGTTCGGAAAATCGCTCGTCACGTCTTGCAGGGAGCTCCGTGGCCACCGGAGCGTTTTCGCGGAATTTTCAACCAGAATCAGCTCCTGTGAAGCTGCGCTGTTCTTTTTTTGGAGGTTCATTTTCTCACCATTGTCACCATATCTTCGGCTTCGGCCGAAGATGACAAGAAACGGAAATTACAGCCGGACCGGAAAAGAAACAATGCGCCGAGCGAAATTGAACAAAGTGTCACCTGGGAGTCCGCGTTCGGTGGCCGTCCGCCGCTTCCAGGGACGACCGTGCCGTCAGGGACGCGGCCTTTGTTCGGGTTGATTGCGAGAAGAGGACCGCTTTCGATTCGGAGAACATTAATTTGTCGCCGCACGCGAATTGCACAGCCTGCTGCGGCCAGTGTGCCAAATGTCAGATTTGCTTGGGGAGTTGCAGCGTGTACTTTGATGCTGATGATTCTTGGTTTGTTTCTTGTTGCCCCGTCCGAACAGCGAAACTTAACTCATCTGCCACGGTCCGAGTACGTGCCCGGCGTGGGGCTCGGTGTGGCCAAGTGTCCCTACGATCCGATAGACAACTCGACCGCCATCTACGTCCACGAGGGCAACCCCGGAGGTCTGCCCGCCCTGGTAAGCCCCGACCGCAGGCAGGCACATTTATTTGATAATCACTTCCCAACTCTTTCCCCCCCCTGGCAGTACTCGGGCACCAACGCCGAGTTCACGAAGGCGGACACGGTCATATTCCGGGCGGATCTGTACGAGATGGCGTCCGGGAAGAAGATGTACAACTTCAAGCGTACGCTCAAGTACGACTCCAAGTGGCTGGACAGTGAGTATAATTTATGGTACTTAATTTTCTCTCCCGCCGTTGGGTCCTTTCGGTCGGCGGGACCACCGATGTAAGCTCGCGCGCGAGTTGTTTTGGAACCAGCCGTGCCCCCAGCGTAGCCCAGCGGTGCACTCACCGGATGGCCGGATGGCAATTTATCAATTTCCAAACATACGCACTTGCGACCCGGGCTCCAGTGGGCCTTTCCACAAAAACCACAATCGTACCTACCGGAAGCCGACGATTGCAATCCACGCTGCGTTCCGCTCGAGCGGAGCCGGTCCAGAAGCCGGAGCTTATTGAAGGGATAATTAACTGTCGACGCCGAGATGTTGACGCTTTCGGTTCGGTTGGTCGTCCCGTGCACCGGAAGCATCTCTCGGCGGTCTTGGTGGTGGGCAAATAATCCAAAAACCGCAAGCCAGCGACCGGGGTCCGTCGGACATTGCGGGCGCCTTAGCAAACAGCATCACCTAATTGGAGGGATCCGGGTTGATCTTAATCCGTTACCGGGCGATTTGAAGCGTCACAGCTGGTACGTGGCATTGGCGTGACTTATGGCGACAGACGAATGAACAGAGAGCTCCCAAATGGGGACGCCATTTGTTCTCGGTGCAGCTATCGGAGGTTCGATTCGGAGCCTTTATTGGAGAATTACGCTCTGAGCGGAACGTTTCATTTATTTTCTTGTATGAAAAGGAAAACTCAGAATTATACACTTCTCCTGGAGAATTAAACTGTAACAGACAATAGCTGACCCTTCCAGCTAGGGGTCTGATAAAGCGATGTCCATGGCTAACTCCTTTCGATGTCCCCGATCCACGCAGAGCCCAACTTTGTCGGCTCGTTCGACATCGGCGAGCACGTGTACTTCTTCTTCCGCGAAATCGCCGTCGAGTACATCAACTGCGGCAAGGCGGTCTACTCGCGGGTGGCGCGCGTCTGCAAGAAGGACACCGGCGGCAAGAACATCCTGAACCAGAACTGGGCCACCTACCTGAAGGCGCGCCTGAACTGCAGCATCTCGGGCGAGTTTCCGTTCTACTTCAACGAGATCCAGGACGTGTACCAGATGGCGCACGATAAGACCAAGTTCTACGCCACGTTCACCACCAGCACCAACGGGCTGGTCGGGTCAGCGGTCTGCAGCTTCAGTCTGGGCGAAATGCACGCCGCCTTCAATGGTAAGAATGCCCGCCTAGTGCAAGTGAGTCATAAATCATCCATCATTGGTTTTCCGCAGGCAAATTCAAGGAGCAGGCCACATCGAACTCGGCCTGGCTGCCGGTGATGAGCTCCAAGATTCCGGAACCGCGACCGGGGACGTGCGTCGACGATACGACCACCCTGCCCGACTCGGTGCTCAACTTTATCCGCTCGCACCCGCTGATGGACCGGGCGGTCGGGCACGATTACGGCAATCCGGTCTTCTACAAGCGCGACCTGATCCTCACGCGGCTCGTGGTGGACAAGTGAGTTCCCGCAGCGAATCGCAATCACAATCCTCCGGAATCATTCGACTTTTACTCATCCTCCTTCCAGAATCAGCATCGACATCCTGAACCAGGAGTACCTGGTGTACTATCTGGCCACCAGCGAGGGCCGCGTCTACAAGGTGGTGCAGTACTTTCAGGAGGGCCAGTCACGCTCGAAGCTGCTGGACATCTTCGACGTGGCCCCGAACGAGCCGATCCAGGTGATGCGACTCAGCCGGCGTTACCGGTCCCTCTACATCGGCACCGATTCGCGCATCAAGCAGATCGACCTGGTGATGTGCAACCGGCGCTACGACAGCTGCTACCGGTGCGTCCAGGACCCGTACTGTGGCTGGGACCGCGACAGTGCCAGCTGCCGCCCGTACCAGCTCGGACTCCTACAGGTGCGCTCCTAGCTCCCGTTAATCGGCCCAAGGATTGATTCCATTAGGGTCACCTCGGCCACATCGACACACATATATTTATTAGTCGATCGATTTCAAATTTTATTGCCCCGAGGGTTTGATGTCATGATTAGAATAATTACTCCCCACGGGGGCTTGATTGGACCCACCAAGCCGGGGGAATGAAATTGATTTTTGGAAGCAGGTCCTAGGGCGCTGCGTTGCGTGTTGTGTGGCCACCGAGCCTTAATTGAAACTCCTCGATTTTTGTAGGACGTGGCCAACCGAACGTCGGACATTTGCGACACGAACGTGATGCGTAAGAAAATCATCGTCACCTTCGGGCAGAGCGTCCACCTCGGGTGCTTCGCGCGCGTCCCGGAGATCCTGAAGTACCAGCCGGTGACCTGGTACCACCACTCGAAGGAGCGGGGCCGCTACGAGGTACGGTACACCGTCACCAAGCACATCGAAACGTCCGAGGGTGGCCTGGTGGTGATTGCCATCAACGAGTCGGACGGCGGTCGGTACGATTGCTACCTCGGTGGCTCGCTGCTCTGCAGCTTCAGCCTCGTCGTCGATGCCCACCGGTAGGTGCCAATCGGGGGAACGTCAACGCAACGTGGCGCACCTAATCTGCTTCCCTCCCGTTTCAGGTGTACGGCACCGAGCAAAGGGAACGACTACCAGAAAATCTACTCCGACTGGTGCCACGAGTTCGAGCGCTACAAGTCGGCCCTCAAGCGCTGGGAGGCGAAACATACGGTAGGTTACACAGCGCACGACTTGAACTCGCACTTACTTCCGGCCGGGTCTCTTTACAGCAATGCTCGACGGACCCGAAGGATAACGAGCTGGACCTCTACCAGGGCAACGTCTGATGAGATGAGGTTCGTGAGGGTTATCCCGTGTAGAGCCCGAGCATTAACTCCACGTTTCACTTTTCAGGATCACAAACACACTTTAGGAACACAACAATAGAAGTTCGGCCCAGGCCTCCGGTGGCCGTGAAATTTTAACAACAACAACAAAGTCTGTGATAAGCGAAGAAAATCCTATGACAATGCACAAAACACACAAAGCAGCAGGAGCGAGACCCCACAGAGAAGCTATAAAACACGCAGAGAGAGAGAGAGAGGGAGAGAGAGAGAGAGTTTGGGACCCGTGTCCCCGTGAGATGAGAGCGGCGGTGTAAAGTAGGACACTATAGCGTAGCGAAGCAACAGACGTAATGTAAAACAATAGAACAATCACCTTCGAGTAGAGAGAAGCCGACCGCCGGCTGCCGGTGGTAGTTATAGTAAAATAGAAACGTAGAACCCGGAGAGGGACCATCCGCGGTCCGGAACAGCAAGAACGTGCCACACGCGCAGTGTTGGTGAGCGTCGATAGCATCCCACTTATAAATAGGTGAGTGTGATCAGTGATGACTTCCGGATGGGCCTCTAACTTTCGCTCCTTTCGGTTTTAGCTCCCCACGGAAAGAGAAACATCGAATCACAATCACGCCTCGGGCCAACGGTTAAGCGAAAGAAGTAAGTCATCGAAAAAACATCGCCACACAAAAAACATCGCCCCGCTAATATACTTTTCCGTTTTAGGCGGTGTAAGGTATCGAGTTGATGGCTTCTGCGGACACACCCGCGCGTGCGTGCTGCGTGTCCCTGCTCAGTGTCCCCGCACCAACACACACACAAACACACCCAGCGCAGCCCCAGCGAGAGCTTACAGTCTATATATATATATATATAAATTCAACTTTCTTAGCGATGCTCCCCAACGACAGCAGCTCCTCAGCGACCACACACTCAACCCCCGTAGAAAGCGAGAGAGAGAGATAGAAAAGGAGAACGAGAGAGAGAGAGACGCCTTTTTAACGAAACGAAACACAAACTAACCGAAAGACGATCGATCGAAACAAAAATTTCGCAAAATCTGTGATACTTTAGTGTTTAAGTGGCTCAACGGAATCGGCGATGCGTCCGGGATTGGGCGCCGGGCGCGATTGCACAGGCGGTCAGATAGGAAGGTAGGCTCGGCCCGAGAGAGGAAAGATACACTTAGATACGAAAGTCGGTAGACGGTTCTGGTGGCGCACTTCTGTTCGGTGGATTTTACGGTTTTCTTTTTTATGTCACAAACTCGACGACTTTTAAGAGCCCGAGGCGCGCGCTCGAGGCGAGCATCAGATCAGCGTGTGTACTAAACATTAATTACAATAAAGATAAATGATAGAGATTGAAGTACGTCGGAGTGGCAATTGGATTTGGGCGGCGCTACCGAAACAGGGCGCCGACACTCTGCAGCGGAGGGTTATCTCGGGCTAGGTTTATTGGTTGTTTGTCCCGTTGCGCGCCGAGCTTTCAGAGATAGCGGCTGGCCGCGCCGGTAGCCCATAAATCACAACTCCACGTCCAGAGGACAAGTCACCTCAAGCTATGGGCACCACCGGGGGTCATGCAGGTGACACAGGTGCGGCACCAAGCGTGTCATCCTCCGCCGGATCAATCGCTCAATTGGGCCTCTTTCTCCTTCACGAGGGCCACCATCTCTTTCTCCGTCTCCAGCCCTGGTTGCTCATCCGGGGCGTCATCGAAGATCTTAAAGTTCTTCGAGTGGTACCACGTTCCCACGTCGAAGCACGTCCCGATGATGACGAACACGGCCGCCGTGTAGTTCATCGAGGTGCGCAGCGCTTCCCCGTCGTAGAGCCAACAGTTACCGCTCTTGGCGCAGGTCCGACCCCACAGAACGCACGTCCGGTCGATGATCGCCCCGAAGATGATCGGGGCCGGCAGAAACGAGAACAGTGTATTGATGGCCATCGAGAAGCCCATCGAGATGGCCTTATCGCGTGGTTCCACGCACCTAGGGGGGCCAAAAGGACCAAAGGAGTCATCTTTCTCGAATCGAAAACCGAATCCGGTGTTACCTTAGGCCGATCAGAAAGTTGGCGGCCGACTCGGTGCCACCGATGAACTTGTTGAGGCAGACCGCGATCAGGAAGAAGTAGAACGGTGTCGAGCAATCCACCGGGCAGCTGCCACCGATCGCGGACCCGAAGTCTCCGGGCTGAGGTCCCACGATGCACGTGCAGTTGGCGAACATCTGCAACGGGATCGCAACGGATTAGATACTCAGATCGAAAACTCAGACCTTCGGGGACCTTCGGTACCAGTTTTCCGTTCGGGTCCTTAAACTGCTCCAGGCATCCGGCGTGACACGGCGACAGGTACGTCTGGCCATCGTTCCCACAGATCGGTGCGTACTTCACAAAGTCACAGTTGCAGCCGGCGCTGCAGGTCGCATCCTGTGAACTGCAATCGGAAGCACAGGCTTAGTAAGAAGAAGAAAAGAGTAAGAAAGGGTCCTCACTTGGCCACTATGTCGGCGTTGTTCAGTGCGGAACACCCGAACCACGCGTAGGACACGATCGCGCCCGCCGACAGGATGCTGGTGACGATGTTCCAGCCGGCCAGCTGCCGTGAGGTGGGCCGCACCTTCTGAATGACCCAACCGGCGATCAGAATGCCGAGGGCGGAGAACACCAGCGACACCGACCCGGTGACCATGCTGCAATGGGACACGCTCAGACCTCACAATTCTGGATCCCACCAACCCCGAGGGACTCACTTTGCCTGCGCCGGCGTCAGCCTGTACTGGATCTCGATGTACTTGGCCTGGAACAGGAAGAACGGCATGTAGCCGAAGAAGTAGAAGATGCTGGCCGCATTGTTGAACACGTAGGCCGGGTTCGTGACGAGCCGCCGCACGGTGACCAGCATATCGCGGAACGAGGCGTCCCGTTCCTCGTCTTCCGGTTCCGTCACCCCTGTTCCGGTTGCCTCGCTCGTTCGGCTTGCCTGCCGCGACAACGAGATACGCTCGGCGGCCCTTGGCAGAACCTTCGGGAAGCTCGCTGTTAAGAGACGCGGGTTAGTGTCAAGTCATCGTGTCTCCGGATGTTTTACGATCGACGTTATCTTCCGGCCACGTCACGTTTGCTCACCGAAAATGGGAGAGATGAAGAGAAGGACCGAGCCGAGCACGAGCCAGCCCAGCCACCAGGCACCGATCCAGCGCGGATCGCTCGTCCCGTAGCCCGGGTTGACGCCGATGTGCACGAAGTATTTCAGCGAGAACGAGGCCAACGAAAAGCCCACCAGTGGGCCCAGGCGCCGTCCGAACGCGGCCAAACTCGTCAGGACCGGTACCTTGTCCTTGCGCACGTTATCGTCCAGGTACGTAACGCCGAGCGTGAAGTAGAGTGACGTGCCGATGCCGGACAGGAAACTCCCGAGGAAGAGCACCATCTGCGGCCGGATATTTCCGGTGTCCAGCGAGCAGTCCGGTGGCAGGCGCTCGGTGCGGCACAAGTTATCGGGTCCTTTCGTCACCGTTTCAGTCCAGTTGCCGGCCGCAGCCTCGAATTCCTCACGGTTCGGTGCGAACAGGAAGTGAGGCAGCGCGTTGACGAAGCACGAAAGGGCCATGCTGACGATGCCCATCGCGATCCACAGTGGTTTCCGTCGGTTCGACGCATAGTACGACAGGAAGAGGGAAGCGAGCACGAACGAGAGATCCGACCCGGCCGTGATGACACCGACCGCTTGCGACGAGATCTGGATGCTCTTCTCCACCGTGGTCAGCGTGCCGTAGAAGTACGAGGTGGTCGAGTTGAGGATGCAACCGATCAGTCCAAACAGCAGCACGTACAGCTTCTTGCTGGCCAACCGTTGCCAGAAGCGTCCCCGGCACACCCAGAACCCACACTGCACATCGCGCTCACTGTACGCGGAAACGCTTCGATCGAAGGCGATCTTCTTCGGGCCGCTCCGATCGCCCGCCTCGTTCAATCCGTTCGCCAGACTTCCGTTCATTTTCGGCTGACTGCCCAACGTCAACTGCCGTCGATCGGTGATCGTGTTGCCTGCGGTAGGTGGCGTGGCCACTCGCTTATCACCTGCGCGGTTTATGGCGCAACCGAGATACGGTGCAAAATACGGCACGATACGGCCGCGTCCTTGACCAGCGCCCAGGTGCGGGCGATGACATTCTCACTTTAGTTCGCGTCCATTTGTGGCGATCAACAGGTTCTCAGCGGCTGACCGGCGTAATTCGATTGCTATAATCCATAATCCATAATTGATAATCAGTGTTTGGGCGAATTGAAATGGATCCCTCAATTGGCTCATCATCGCAAGTTGTGAGAGAACCACAAATGAACCATTTCTAATCACTCGCTCTATCTCTCTCGCGTGGCCATTCCATTCGGATCCTGGCACGCGATTCACATGCGTCGGAACGTGCGAGTCATAAATCGGTCCAGCCGACGACGTGACGCCGTATCCCGTGTTGATTAAGCTATTTCTGCTGAGTTGGAATGACCGTGCCGGAATCAGTCGGCGTGCGGGATGCTGAAAGATTATCTGAGCTGGAAAAAGGCAATAAAAAAGATTTCTGGCAGTCCTCCAAAAAGGCGCATTCGAATCCAGCGTAATAAGCGAAAAGTTGAAATACAAAAGTTGATCACTTTGTCATTAATTATTCCAACTTTTAACGGAAAAGGACCTTTCGGGAAGCTTTCAATTCGACTTTCATCACTAGCGCCACCTACGTGTCGTTGGTGAAACGCTCTCAACTACTGTGACACGTACGCAACTGTCATCGATGGCCGCAGCTTAGCAAAGACACACTGAGTGGCTGCGTGCTGACTTGTTCTCATCTTTGATTTTTCTTTGACAAAGGTTTGAAGAGGAAGGAAAGTAATGGAACATTTTTATGCTTTTTAGTTTTGTTACGGAATGTTTTGTTTTCTTACGTTAGAGTTTAGAATTTAATTTATTTAGTGAAAATTTAAATTCACCTATTGCTTAACTTTATTACCGACAAATGAAAAAAACATCGATTGTCACAAACTGTTTCGTCGCAGAGTGTGAGAGGCTATGGGATGAAAAATCAACGTGTAACAACAATTGTATTTACAAAATAAACGGAACTAAAATTTATAAAAAAAGATCCAGCGCAAATTAAGCTTAGTAGGAACTGCTGGAGCATACACCGCCCTACGTGGGCCGATCCGCCAGGGCCTCCTCCTCCTTGTCGGCCAGCTCCAGTTCCTTTTCGTTCACTTCGTCATCGAAAATTTTCAGATCCTTCACGTAGTACCAGACACCACAGTCGAACAGTGTGCCGACCAGGACGAACGCGGCCGCAATGAAGTTGAGCAGGTACCGCAACGTGTGGCCATCGTACAGCCAACAGTTGCCCTTCCCGCTACAGGTCTTGCCCCACACGAGGCACGTTTTGTCCAGCACCAGGCCGAAGAAGATCGGGCTCGGGATGAACGACATCAGGCTGAGCACCATCATGCCGAAGCCCATCGACACGGCCTTATCCCGCTCGTCGACGCACCGGACCGAAACGAGGAAGTTACTGGCCCGCCCGGTGGCGCCCGAGAACTTCAGGAAGCACATCACTATCAGAAACGTAACGAACTCGCGGTAACAGTCGAGCGGACACGGCCCCGCGATGGCCGACCCGCCTCCACCGTACACCGGCGACGACTGAGAGAGAGAGGGAGATCGAGAGAGATTAGTCACCGTGAAAGGGTCGCCCGGGGGTCGCCCGGGGGGTCGCCCGGGGGTCGCCTCTTACCCCGGCGGTCCACGTCGTACGGTTCCCGTCGATCAGCAGCTGGGTGTAGAGCGGGCTGGTGTAGTTGGCCACCGACGTGATGCACGAGCACTCGCCGTAGATCTGGCGGAATGGAAGGGAACGGGCCGATAAGATAGGTTTGTCCCGGCGGATGATCCGAACCATCGTAAGGGCCATCGCAGCCGACTGATAGCCGACTGCAGCGCGGGCCGAAGAGTCGTTGGCCGATTACGCAGCCCACGGCCCCGGCCCAATGTCACTTACTTTCAGCTCGCCGTGTTGCGCCTGGAGCCGGCAGCCCGCGTGGCAGGCCGAGATGTACGTGTTTCCGTCCTCACCGCAAACCGGCGAGTACCGGACGTAATCGCACTGACAAGCCGAATTGCACGTCGGTGTTGGGTTTCCACTGAAACGAAGGGAACCATGATCGAAAGGGGGGGGATCGGGCACAAGCGGGGCCAGCACACTCACATCGACGAGTCGACCATGTTCACGATGACCGAATCTTCGCTGGCCGCGCAGCCGAGGAAGGCGTACGCGATCATGCCCGCGACGGACAGGATTCCGACCAGCACGTTCCACGCGGCCATGTAGCGGGCCCGGGGCTTGAAGCGCGAGATTACCAGCCCGGACAGGAGCACACCGACGGCGGAGAAGACGAGCGCCACGGTCCCGGTCACCAGACTGGAGGTCGAGGCCGATTGCTTGTACTGCGTCTCGATGTACTTGGGCGTGAAGATCCAGTACGGCATGTAGCCGAAGAAGTAGAACACCGAGGCGATGTTGTTCAGCATCAGGATCTTGTTGCGCAGGAGCCGCTTGAAGGTCTTCAGCATGTCCTTGAACGAGGCCGGCAGCTCGTCTTCGCGCCTCTCGGCCTCGCTCACCTTCATGCCGAGCTTCTGCTTCTCGACCGCCACCCGCTTCCGGATGGCGGCCCTCGGGAGCTGTTTCGGGAACATGGCCATGAAGACGGCGAAGAACGAGAGCACGAGCCCGAGGACGAGCCAGCCTATCCACCAGGCGCCGAGCCAGCGCGGGTCCGTGTTGCTGATGGTCGGCGTCATCGAGGGCGAAATGTACAGCTTCAGGAAGTAGGACGCCAGGGCGTACCCGATCGCGGGCCCCAGCATGCGCAGGAAGTACGACACGCTGACCAGGGCCGGGGTCTTCGACTTCTTGATGTTGTCGTCCATGTACGACACCCCGAGCGTGTAGAAGAGCGAGGTACCGATACCGGAGATAAACTGGGCCACAAACAGGACCAACTGCGGGGCCAGGTTGCCTTCCTCCTTCTCGCACTCGACGCCACGACTCCCTGAACAAATCGGCCGGTGAAGGTTAGCCTCCAGGTTTCTGTGAGATCCCGCGACCCCGCGGAACTTACCATCGGTCCGGCAGAGGGTCTTAGCTTTCTGGGCCTCGAGCACCTCGAAGGTCTGGTTGGCATCGTAGGTCGCACCGTACTCGGTGGTCAGCGAGAGGGCCGCCTCGCCCGGCCCGTACAGCAGATGCGGTAGGGCTGTCAGCAAGCAGAAGATCGTGGTCAGCAGCAGCCCCAAGGCGATCCAGCGCGGCCGGTGACCCTTGCCGGCGTAGTAGCTCAGGATCGCCGACAGCAGCAGCGCACTGATGTCGTTCCCGACGGAGATGATTCCCGTGTTCTTGCTGGGGATCTTGTACCGCTTCTCCAGCGTCGTGATGATGCCGTTGAAGTAAGCGAAACTGGCCGAAAAGATGCAACCCGCCACGCCGTACATGAACACGTACACCTTCTTGTTGGCGAACCTTTCGATGGAGAGACAGAGCAGACAGAGAGAGAGAGAGAGTCCGTTTGAGTAAAGCCGAGTGATCGACTGGCTGGACGACCAGGTCAATCACCTCTGCAGGAGGGGCCCCCGGAAAATCCAGAAGCCACAGGTCGTGTCCTTTGTCAGGGCCATATCGCGGTACAGGTCCTCCAGGTCCTCTGGCAGCATTTTCGCCATCTCCGGACTCTCTCCCGTAGCCTCGGCCTCCTTGGCACTCTTCTTCGCCTCCACGCTCGCCACACGGTACCCGTTGGCCTCGGGCACGGGCTCCGCCAGGTCGGGCGTACTGGCCTTTCTCGGTTGCTCGGTCATCAGCTCCTCCTCCCCGGCAGCAGCATCACCGATCGGTGCCATTTTTCGAGACTCTCACCTCCTGCTGGGGTTTATGGGACAGAAAAACTCGGGCGCGTTTGCCGAACTCACATCACCACGGTCACGGGTCACACTATCCACCAGCGCCCTACGAAGACACCCAGAGGGAGGACACAGAGGGATCGAGGAGTAGGAGAAGAAGTAGGAATGGATTAAGTCGAACCGTCGGGATTCGGGTCCAAGTGAGTCCAACCGCGCGAGTAAGAGTTCGCCTCCGGCCACGATCGACACCGGACTGATCTTCCGGACAGTGGCCGGCGGCCCCCGAAGGCAGTCACTCCACGCAGGCGGCACGGGTTCCGTGGACGTCAGACGCAAATAGCAGCCCGGGTCCCCCGGAGTTGATATATGGATGATAAGGGCCATCTCGGACAGTCCCGGCCCGCCAGCAGCTGATAATGGGAGGATGCGTTTGAACAGAGATTAACCCGGTGGCACACCGAGCGCTGGCGTGGAGTGGATTAAACGTGATATACGGGCCGAGTGACGACCCGAGATGCGAACCCAAACAAACCCTCCCAGCCAGTCTGTTT
This sequence comes from Anopheles bellator, assembly GCF_943735745.2. NCBI lineage: Eukaryota > Metazoa > Arthropoda > Insecta > Diptera > Culicidae > Anopheles > Anopheles bellator. The sequence goes on along the minus strand of NC_071285.1, from coordinate 55,232,283 downwards.
CTGCAAAAATGGGAACGCCGTGGCTTGTCTAGGCACCGGGCCCAAGCAGGAGAAGCAATTGTTGGCCGAGGGTACGGCCGAGTAGCCGACGTTAAACCAACAACCTCGACTCTCGACTGATCTGATAAACGGCGAGTTCGTTATCTTCATCATTAGCCGGGCATCATCCGATCATCACTCTTTCGCTCTCTCTCTCTGCCGCCCGGGCGAAGGAGACATGATCAAGATCATTCGCCTCCCTGGTCACTTCGGTTCGGGTGTTGGGGTATTTCACAACTTTTCACAACCCAAAAGTGGCCAGGGCGTTGACTTGGCACGCGTTCCGTTCACTTTTATCGCACACCAGACGCTGACCTTATCACCCCACCCGGTTTTCTGGAGGATGCGACCTCACCGGGAGCACCTCTCGTTGAGCACACGGAACAGAGGAAGGTCTTCGGGCACACAACTTGGGGAAACTACCTTCACCTTCACCTTCACACGAGCTGGCGGTGTTTTAGGGGACAAACGGTCTAATCGTCTAATCGTTGACACGGTGCTCCGGATGGCCTTCCACCGCAGATCATCCACTGGCATCCACTCGGAGACTGACTGACGGGCTGGCGTCCTCGGGTCCAGATCCGCGCGTTTGTCGTAATTCAATCAGAACCAATTTAGTGCGGCGCGCACCGGTGCCGGGCCGGCGACGGATTGTCGGAAGGAGCAGTCGGAGTTAGGGCGGGGGGAGGGTTTGGGAACGCACGCGCGTGTTTCTTATCACGCAGGCTGCCCGGGGGGATAAAGGTGGGCCACAAGTGCGTGGGGTGTCTTCTTACGGAGGCCCTTTTCGGATCCTTCCGGTGGCCAAAAAGGTGGTGACAGATTGAGATTAAACGGTCATAAAGCTTAGTATAGGTGGCGAAGAAACGTTGGACAGTGTGCGTACGGTCCAAGGGAGACAGACTGTTGAGCCCTAGGTGCAGAAGTTAAGATTTATGTCTATGTTGGGATAACCTAGCGGATGGAGGTTCACTCAGGAAGTTAAACAATATCTGTCGTATATTTATTATCCCAATTAGGGAAATAAGACATCATACGTGTTGTGACTACCCTTCCTGCTCTGCTTTCATCCAGGACACACTGAACTTCCTTATTCGCGCGCATAAAATATCCATCAGACTGTTGCTACTTTCTTTTTTATTGCGCTAAACTGTTCCGTTTCAGTTCTTTGAATAATTTACTCCATCACCCGGGAGCCCCTCAATCTATTTCCGGCTAAAAACAACACTCATTCAGATATGCTACGGCCACCCTCAGATCAGTATTTATGCGCTAGCTAAACGGTTCAACGGTTCAGCTTCCAGCATCGATGCGAATCAATCGACAACACGAGGCTCAACGGTGCTATTATCGCCGCGGGACCGACCTCCGGGATAAAAACATCATTAGCCCCGGTACCGGGCCGGTAATTGGAATCAATAAAATGGTCCCCAAAAAACAAGCGCACCCGCGAACTGGTACCATGTGCCACCACCACGGAACACCCCTCCGAAGGGCGTTCTTTCCATGTTCCGGGCGCGATTACCCGACCGACGAATCAATCCGCATCGACGAGGGAGAGCGAGATCAGCGAATGTCCTTATGTGTCCCCCTGCACCGATACGCACGGCACTTGTCATGGGAAAAACCGTCGTTGTCGTCCCCTACGCCGTTGTGTCTGTTTGCAGTGCGACAAAAGGAAAGAGTTGGCGACTTTGGGCAACAGGAACCGGTGACTGGTCATTTTTCGGTCACCGAGCACCGAGTTTTTCTAAAGCAATTAATAAGGATAAATGGATTTTCCGTGTGTGCGGTACCAGCAAAACAAGGCCACCAACCAGCCCGGGCCAACACCGGAAGTGGCCACTGAAAACTGTTGCGCCACTCGATTCGGGGCGACCTACTCGAAAAAACGGAACGGATGTCCAAAACCTCAGGCCCAGGCCGAAACCCTTTTTCGGCGGTTTGAAGTTTGCTAATTGTTTGTTTAGCAAATGGGTGCGTACCACGGCGGCGGCGGTGACCATCGGAAGCGAACCGGCGCCTGAAAGGTATGCAATCCACCATGCACCGAGGCGGGTTTGGTCCTTCCGTTTTTTTCTTTCGTTCAGCGGGCTGCAGGATGACGATTTTCCTTCGTTTCGGTGCCGCAAAACAACTAATGTGCCGCACATCCGGTTGATTTCACTAACGCTGACTGACAACTGGAAGCGAAGAGACCGCACGGGACAGTCAGCGGTTCAATGTGGTTCACCCCGAGCGCGCGAGAGAGAAAGGACCCAGAGATACATTTTAAGTCACCGACATCGACGAGGACATCTTCCTGGAGGGGGGCCCGGCGTCTTACGGTAGCGAACAACAAATATTGAATTAAAGGAAACCGATCGAGCGTAAAGAAATAATTCCTTTTCTTTTTATGTTTTAATGCCGCACCGCGCCGCAGTCGACCGTTTGGCCACCCCACCGCCCCTAGGTTTATGATTTGCGTATTCCCCCGTTCCCGTGGCTCAATGCTTTTTCCCTATTTTTTACGGTCGCTTCCTCTTCGCGGAATCAGATTGGAAATGGGTTTTGCGGGCTCTGACAACCTCGTCCTCGGTGTAGATAATTGGGAGATTTCTCCCGATGCCACTGGGTTCCCTGATTTTTTTCTTCCTCGCTGTCAAACGATGTCACCAACACGGGAGGGGGACAAAAAACCCTCGGCGCCGCACAAACCGGGGGAAGAGTTTTCCGGTGAGAGATCATAAAAAGTATTGCTCCAACATACGACCAGCCAGCACAAAAAGCGGGAGACCTCCGCGCGAAAGATAAGAAGCGCGCGCGCGGTAAACAAATGGGCGGCACCAGCACCGGGTTTGTCGTCAGGGGGGGCTTTTGGAGACATCTTGGGCCACTGGGGGTGATGCTGAAGAAGATACACTTCGGCGGACGCTTTGAGAGCAACAGCACCCAAGAGCACCGCCTGGCTTTAATGTCAGGTAGAAACGTCACGTTCGTGAGAATGTTTGCAGCGGGAGATTAAATATCAGGCACTGGGACATCGGGGACGTCTTTTTCGACTTTGGCCGTGGCGTGCTATTTTAATTCGAATCGCTCTTCCGGATCGATCTATAAGGGAACGAGCCCCGACTGGGACAAGACTCAATGTGCTTGGGCTTGCTTTGGATGGAAATGACCTAAATTTCGAACCATATCCATCGTCTATCGGAAATCGAAAGAAATGGCGATCTATAGGTAATTTTAGGTCATTATAAGATATAACTTTTTCCAAAAAGATTGCGAACAACTTCAACAAACACGATTCGTAACCTGAACTTAAAACCAAAAGTTCTGACTTCTGAAACTTTCGCGAAGTTCAAATGCTTCGTTTCGATGAACTCTTCAAAAACTTTAACGCTAATTAAGGGAAGAAATTGAGTAATGTATTAGCTGCAGCGATTATCAACGATCGTTTTGCTACGATCGTGCTTGAATTTGTAGTTTAAAACAAGACTTGAGCCCAACTAAGAGCCTCAAAGAAATAATCGAAAATCCGAGTACCTGACCCAATCCTTTGGCGAGTGTTGAAGCTTCTCGGGTCACCAAAGTAGATGTTCTTCGAAAAAAGAGCTCCAAATGTTTCGATTGTTTCAAAAAAGGAAATCCCATAGACCATTGGCAAGTTAAGCTTCACTTCTTGTTGACCAACTTTTGCCCCTAGCTGCCCGTACCATGTTCCAAACACAATCGTCGGACCGCACAGCACCAACCGGAGTTCGGAGACTTTACTGGTACAAAATCTCCCCACGAAGTCCCCGGGTTGTCCCATGAAGCTCCCGAGCAGCCGATCCGAGCCGAGTGTCCCAGCAACCCCTCCCGGTGCTCATCAACCGCAATCAAATCACATTCGACATCAACGCGGCGAGGACCCGTAACCGATGCGTGCTGCGCTTAGTCCCCGCCCGGGGCGAAGGAAGAGAGTTGTAAACATATCGCCGCTGCCGCCCCCCCGGGGTGTATCCTTCCCAGAGCCACAACAGCCTGAGCTCCTTAGTGTAGAAACCGCATTGCCACCACCGCCCTCGACCCGACCCGAAAGTGCCAACAATCGTTCCGTGTGAGTTTTACGCGCTTTACGCCACGCGGCAAGGGTGTTGATTTGAAGTGCGCTCCCATGTGTTTGTTTGCGGTCTAATGGGGAGGCCATTTCCATTGGGTTGGGGGGGGCCTGGGACGGGTACTATTTTACATTTTCCCGGGCTCCGGGCTCCAGGAGCCGGAAGCGACAAACAAGTGAAGCTCCTCGGCGATGGTGCTTCGGTGAACACTATTAAGGAGCATATTTACGGAGCCGAGTAGGGTCGGGCCACCGGGTTTTCCGGTTGATGACGTCCACGATTCGACAGAGATCTCGAATTTCCTTTCGCGGTGAGGTTTGGGTTCCGTTTTCTCTCTTACGTTTCGCGCTCCACAATCAAGATGCCCACCGATCGGTGGCCCAGACTTCGATTGACAGTGCTCGTTGTTGGTGCCGTCCGCAAGTCATCCTTTCGCTCGCTCGGAGTCGATTCCGATCGAGCGCGCGCGAGACGGCGTGGACCATAAATAACGTCACTAATGCGCCCCCGACGGCAACCATTCGGCAATATGGTTCATATTTAAGAGGAGCTAGAAGGAGCTCCAGCAATGGCGTTCCCGAGGAAGGAGTCCCGTAGCGAGCGAGCGATGGCGAAATTAACATTCACAACCGCGATGGTCGCCCACGGACGGGATTCGAACCGAAATTTACTCATTTTCGATTCGATTCCGGGCCCGGAATGCGTTTTTAAGCGAAATTTAATTGAACGAATGCCAAGCTTGTGGGGCACGTTTTTCCCGAGCTCGCTTCGTTTCACCCGGGCCAAAGAATGCCAGAAAGCCAACGCAGGGTATGATGAAAGGAATTCTCTTTATTATCACGGCCAACGGTAACCACACGGTCGTTCGTTCCAGTCCAAGATACAATAACCGAGTGGCACGCGAAATCGGTTAAATTACCGTGTGAAAGTAATCAGCGATCCGATCGGCGCTTGTAAACTATCGGGGGTCTCCGTCCCGGGAGTTTTTCTCGGGAAAATGGCCCGGAATTATGCGAAAACTTTTGAACCCCCTGAACAACAGCGGCTTGTGGTTCGGAAATAGTTCTCCGTCGGCCTCTTCGGGGGGCCGATGGTGGTTGCATAATTTGGGACGCGTAAAACCAGCGTCTTACGTCTTAATGGAACCGCGTAAGACGGCCATGGGAAGCGATCCTGTCGAAATCATCTGCGTGCCCACTAAACTGCGGAGCCCTGCGTCACCTCTTAAGCAAACTCCCTCCTTGTTACCGAAACACTTCGCGAAAGGGATTCTCGATTCTCGAGACAACCCCTTTCTTAACTGCGAGCACTTCGAGGTCCGAGCCCTCCCTCGTTTCGGCGGTCGAACCGAATCGAATCGGAGCGACCGACCAGCAGTGGCTGGTGGCCGGACCAGCACCAACAGTAGCAGCAGCAGCAGCAAACCGAAGCGAACGTTGGAGGAAATTATCATCATTTAATTATAAATTAATCCCATTTTATTTATCTTCGCCGTTCATCGAGCCCCGGGAAGGCCAGGCATTACCGGCTAACTATGGCTTCGGCGGAGTCTGACGCAATTTACGGTCTTTCGGCGGAGGAGGACCGGCCGAATCGCAAGAAAAACACGGCACCCGGCGTCACGTCGACTTACACGCCCTTGTGCGATTGTAATTGAGCGAGAAAAGGATATTATTCCCGTCATGGACGCCACGGCGTCTTCCGGTCGCTGACGCCGTGGCGCTCGGAAGGACATTGGCGTGGGCGCGTCTAGGCGACCAGCACGCTGGGGACCGTAAAGGCGAGCCGTAAAAAATCATCATCCTCATTACCTCCGGAGGAGCTCGGTCTGTATCACAATCTCACCCCGGGCCCGGCCACGTAATCAAATGGGAAGTCGTGTCCGTGTCGTTGTCCCGGAAGTGGCCCTACTCGGCGCCGATTTAACCCGAGAAATGACCACCATTCAGCCGTCGGTCATTGGAAGCGTAAACGTAGCAAGAATGATGCGGCTGTGGAGGAATGCTGCGGCTGTTGTAAGCCACAGGCCGCCGACGGAATGAAAGGGTGAGACTTCTTGTTGTTGGGTTTGGCCATAAAATAATCGCGAAATTAAATTCACTTAAGCCGCAATCGGGGTCAAGCGATGCGTGAAAGAATTATATACTTAACTCTAGGAATAACAACGGGCCATTACGGCCAGGCCACTCGAAGATAGAATCAATAGATCGGTGAAAGAAACAGAAAAATGTAGCATTAAAGAAAGCGACATGGTGTATTTCGGATTGCATACTTTCAGGCCTATTTTAGGTATCAGTAAGAAATGACAGAAATGACAAATGACGCGACCAATTACATACATTTAGGCGCACCATTTATATGTGGACTATTGATGTACGCCAGAATTTACTCAATTGAAGGGTTTCTCGTTGCCTTTTACTTCTGATATGATAACTCATAACATAATTTCAACAGAAAAAGGAAATATATTCGTTTAAGGAGCACTGTTTGAAATGGCACCTACCTCGGATGCAGCTTGCCATAGACGGGAACATGGGTTGATAATGAGACCGCATTGCTGCAAAGAGAACGAAACGGTTTGTTTTAAATCATTTGCTTGGCTCTCCTTCTGGCTGCATGTGGTTCGTTTTAATGACGCTAAGATGCTTTCGGATTCGCTCTCTTGCGGGATGCATAATGAAGAGCAGCTGGATGCTTTTTCGGCAATCAGATGCACTTTCGGGAACAGCTTTAAGAGAGCATCTTTTTTCCGCCTGTAAACGATGGAAACCACTTCTAGCTCCTTGAATTCCTTTTCACTTTTCCCATCCCAAGCCGAACCCAAATTGATCTTCGTGATCGAATTACACACCGATACGGTGTGCTTCGTACGGGAGAAAGCGAATCGAACCGAGCATTAGCTGGGACAATTAAGTTAACCCCTTTTTCGGGTTCAGCACCGAACGCTGCCGTTTGAAGTTTCTCCGTCAGCAACCCCAGCGAGTCGGTTGACAAACGCCGGTCGATAGACGGGACTCAAAATTTGATTGTAGTTCATAATTAACTTACAGACATAGAGCCTCGGTGAAGTCGTGATAGAAGATGGTTTCGCTTCAAGATTACACTTTTGGCAAGGAAACTGCAATCCATCAAGGGAATCGTTTCCGGAAACCCGCGCGATGTTTGACGGGTCCAAGCTCTGATTATTAGCATACCAGGCAACAGTTCTAGCATCTACGCCTAATCCAGTGCTCGCGCGTCCTTCCGCCAGTTGACGTGACGTTTCGTAAAATCCTGTCAAGATAATAGCTCGCCCCCTGGCGCTTCCCTCGAACGGCCACCCTAAAAAGAAACCAAACCGGAAGAAAGAAGGCGAATCCTCCACTCCGTGGCCACTCGACTCGGCCGATTATTAATGGACTCTAAAGTCCTGCTGTCGGTCCGTGGCTCAGATCTTTCTTTTCTTGGGCGCTTTGTAGCCGACTCGTGCGACGGTCGTCGGGTCGGACGCGGTCAGTGCGCGGAATGCGACGAAGGATTAAAATTGTTTACATAATTTTAACAACCATCAAACCCGCCACGACCACCACCGTCGTCCTGCGCCCAGCCGCTGAATGGCAAGGAAGGAGAGACGAGAGCACGTCACGGGGCACAAAGTTCTTTTGTGTTGCACCACCCACCCCGGTTTCCTGGTCGGATTTTCCCATTGTGAAGACGCTCTTCCCTATCCCGCGTGACGGCTCTCATTACCATGCTGATCCCGGGCAGGCCAACTTATGCTGCGACAATTGTTCACCTCCCAAGGCCCGCGAGACGGCGATAGCTCAGCGTTATGAATTGTGAATCAATAATTCAAATTATTTCATGCTCGAGCCCCCCGAGCCAGCGAGCAGAGGTAAGCTTCTTTCGGTGACGCCATAGCGCGATTGGCATCATTATCCAGCGGGCGTGGGACAGCAAAAGTTAGCCATCGCAGGTAGGTTGATAAGGCATGTGATAGCAGCGCATCGTTTAGCAGATTCTGGAGAAAAATAATTAATTGCGCTACTGATTTGGCTTCCATTGGGTTCGTTAAGTTCGGCGACATCAAATGCGGGACCGTGCGTCGTTCGATTCCATTAAAAGTTGCTCAAAAATCACGACCAAAATGGGAATTAGTCTTTCAAAAGAGCTTTTCACGAGAACTCATCGATCGCACCTTGCAGTGAAGTTGCAATAATATCAAGTCGAGTGAAGTAATTTGCGATATAAAAAGCTCCGTTCGGGTTTTCCCGTTCACCATCGGACACCTCGAGAGCCAACACAAACAGCGCCGTCTCAAGTGTTGTTTTAACAAATCAAAGAAAATCGTGAGCGCGCGATTGATGGCGGCGGTGACCGTCACGTCACGTGGTGGTCAAATCGTGACCAGCTCGCGCCGAGCCAACGTTGAGGGAGCTTAGAAAGAGCAAATCAAACACGGCGGCGTAGGCGGCCCTCCTACAGGCGAAGGTTAAACCGGCAGATAAGACAGTTGCAATTGCCGGACAGTAGACGAATGGCAATCGCTTCGATAAGCCCTTACGCTTTTAGCGCACGATAGCCTATCGATCAACGGCTAGACTCGACTGTGACAGGACACAGGCACAGCCAATCAGCGGGTCGCTGTTGGAAAACCCAACAGAAGACGTTGTGCGAGATAAGAACTGTGTCTTCTTCTCCATTCCAATTTTCTACGTTTTTTGTGTGTCCGATTACGATTAATCCGCATTCGCAGCGCGACGCGTAATGAAAACGTGACCAAAAGATGCTTCGCGAGAGAGGCAAGACTTAAAAAGCGATATGCCCTCGTAATTGGTCTACGGCAGGGCGCGCCAGAAGGACATCAAAACCTCGCGGAATTAAAAAGAAAATCGTTCACAAAGAAAAGCGAAGAGGCCTGCACCAGAAATAGACTAATCCTGGCTTAAATGAGCACGAAAAGAAGTACGGAAACGAGCGGCAAAGCGATTTACTCGGCGTGGCCACCACGTCACGTAGCATCAATCACGCGCGGCCCTCCCGAGCTGGCCGCATCGTTCAATTAAAAATTTTTTGATCTCATTCATTAAAAATATCCTTTCCGGCCGCCCCGATCGAATCCTTCGCCGGTACGCCGGGCTTGGACGCCATGCTCTTCAGCGAGAGAAAAGTGGGAGACAAAAGTGGGCCTCCCGCGGCACGGGGACACACAATTTCTAAACAAAAACGGTCCCCGCCCGCACCACCGAGCGCCGGTTTTAAGAAGACATTAATTCCGGCCAACAATGTTCCGGAGGTGGTTTCGGTTTCGGTGGTGCGGCAGCGTCGAACAGATGGACCGGAATTAACCAACAAAGCGGGAAGGTGACCAGAAAAAAAAACGTCTCGGGAACCACTCCGGGATGGTTGCGATGAGAAGGATGATAAAAGGATCCGGGCGGACCGAAAGATAACCGACATGGGCGGCTCGGCGGACAAAAAAAAAGATGCCGAAAGTTAATGAATAAATATCACATTTTCATAATTTTCACACCCGTGTAAGATCGATTTTTCCGCCTGTTTTGCCGCCGTCTCGGCATCTCGTTTAATGTGGCCTCTTCGATACACGTTCACGGGCTCGGGCTATTGGATGGCCAATCACACAGGGATCGGTAGTGCGCTAGGAGCAGTAAAAGGAAAAGGGCATTTCGGAAGATGTAATTTTACAGGATTTTTGTAATTTCATCATTTTATGCGCCCTTTTTTCCGACAAAGAATAAACGATTATCATCGACTGTTGACTCCGACCGTTGGCCACGTTCAAATGTTAATTCTTTTATTTTTCACGATCGTTGCAAGCTTGAGCAGACTTGAGAGCCATGGCGTTGCGTAATTGCTTCTATTTGAAATGGCCGCTCTCTCTATGGTCCGTGGAAAGTATTGGGAGCTCGAAAAAGTTGTGTCCATTTGGGGACGTGGTAGAAGATTTTTGAATATTAAACTAAGAATTATTTTGTATTGTTTCCGACCGTTTGATGAGAGGTCCATAAGCAAGCGAACAGCTTCACAGCCAAGGTTAGGCCAAACAATCGTTCTTTTCAATCGGTTTCTTGGGATTATAGTTAATAGTAGCATGTAAGGATAAAGGTTAATTAGGTCCGTTCGTAGTGGTCCTAATTTTGATAACATTGAATGCCTAAAGCGATCCTATTTAAAGAAGAGAAGTCATACATATCTTGACTGTACTCATTTGTTGGTTTAGAACTATTTGTGCGTAGAAACATGCAGAACCTACCGCACAACCCAATTGCAACGGCTCTCCTCTAGGGTGGGCAGTCGGGAAAAAACAAAGGAAAATCCACAAACTCTGGAGCGTCCTGTCCGGAAAATTGAACCCATAAATATCCCTTCCCGCGCTAACCGCAGCAACTTTCTTGCCCGCGGAAAGTGGACCTTACACATCACCAGCCCATAACTCATTCCGAAACACTCTCTTTGTTTTCTTTTTCGTTCCCAGCACCGCCGACGATCTGCGGCACTCGGTTACGCGAAAAAGGATTTAAACCCAAAATAAACTCACGAAGAATTAAAATTAAAACGATTTCTAATCCCCGGCCTTGCGCCGGAGCGCACTGTGAGCGATTCACTTCGGTTGGTTGTTTTTTTTCTCTCTCTACTGTTTCGTCCTCGGCAAGTGCCACGGGGAAACCCACGTAATGAGGATTTTTCTCAAGCAGGACGCGCGCCGGAATTATACCCGCTCGGTGCTTCGGAAATTAAAAGCTAGATTTCGCTCGACCCCCTGCAACAATGGCACGACCGAAAACCCTTTTTCGAGCGCGTTCGAGTCCTTTCCGGAGAAGCTTCGGCCGGCTGCTGACCTCCTGGCTGACTGATGGAGCCCGTGCCCGGTGGCAAGCATTTATTTTCCACCACATTTTCACGATTTTTCTTTCCGCCGGTGTCCGGTGCGGTGCATTGTGTCTCGAGAGTTTCGGCTTCGTTCGGTTTGACCGCAGCGCCGCTCGCGATATTTATGCTCGCAATTTGATGCGCGTTTAATCTTCTCATTTTTTCTTCGTCCCGGGGCCAAGAGGGGTTTTTTGGGGGAACTCCTTTTAAATGCTTCTCAAATTGGCTTTTGTTTGCTTGCAAAATGGTATCACTCTGTCTCATCGCGCTGCGGTTCGCTTTTATGGTGGTTCACTTAATGTTGGCCGCGCTCACGCAACTCTTTATATAACTTTTAAGCAGTACGATAAAAAGTACGATAATTGAAAGCAAAGGTAAGACAAATGGCCAAATCAGATTAACGCTCGGCGCTCGGGTGCTTAAGCAATAACAAAACAATAAGCTCGGGCCGAACAATTTCGGCCCAAATCCGATCGTCCTTTCTGTCCTCCGTAAGAGTCGAGAGCGGAAACACGAAAAGCCTCCTTGTTCCCAATTTGTCAAGCGAATAAAGTGGCTTCTCGTCGACATTCCCGGTCCGCGGGACGCAAGAAGCCCGTGGCCGGAGAGAGAGAGGTAAAGTCGAGCCTCCGGTCCGGAGCCCCACCGGCATCCCAATGCTAAACCCGATAACAAGCATAATATAGCAATAAATTATGTATCATAAAGTCATCTGTCATATATCCTTTGAGTTATTTGCCGCTTGCTGCTCCTTAGCCTCTTGCGGACTCGGCGCGGCACGACGGTGGTTGACGTAATCATTTCTGAATACTTCCTTTCGGCGCCCGCTTCTTGCTGGGGGACGTTGTTTTCTTCCAAGGATGCCACCAGCCTCCCCTGCCGCAGCCTTTCGGAGTCGCGATTTTTCCGAAGGACTTTACCGTCGACGTTCGGAAGGGGATTCCAGTTTTTTGTGTGTTGCCCCCACTGTCCAGCCGCAGATATGATCCGGCGTCCGCGCTGTCCGCTGGAGAAGTTCAAGTCCCGCAAGATCAACCCGAAGTCGGTTATTTATCGTTGCTAATAGAAAATAAATCGAAAGATAAAAAATAAATACCAACTAGTCACTTGAACGAAGACGATGGGACACATGTCCTTTCGCTCGTCCAGCCCCGGTCGGTCCGTGTTCTTAGCCCGTCTTAGCGTGTCGTGTCGGGTGGGCAAATACGATATTGCGACGAGCCGCCCGAGGGAGGCCTGCAATTCACCAGCTCAGCATCACTCGGGAGAAACGGGACAGAGGGTGGCCGCTGGTCAGCGTGAGTAAATGGTTGCAATTTTTGGTCCAACCAACGGCCTGCACGGCCTGACCTGAGTGACCGGGACGGACCATTTTTGTAAGCCGATTTGCTTAAACTGAAACACACTGACCCGGCTGCCTCCCTGCCGGGGGTGTCCTTCCCGTGGGGTTGATGTCCGTTTGAGGTTGAGCGTTTTGAGTACTCCTTTCCGCAGCCTTTAAGACGTCCTGTTCAATGACCGGACTGGAGATTTTTTTATCGGAAAACACAGTTCTTTAAATAGCCCACTGGAAGATGTGCAGGATTTGTGATGGCTTTCATTGAAGAAAGCAAACGTGAAGTACAATCTGTGGGCACTCGTATGGATCCTAATTTCCCTTTTAAATATAAATTAAATTATTCTCCTTTCATACAAGTGTTGATCCCGACGCGCTCAACGAGCCAGAAAAAGATGCTGCCCGACAGTTTGGAATGCGACCGTTAGTCAGGCCTCCAGCATCCAGCAGGGGCTTCGGCGTGACTCGAGTGACTACAAATATTTGTCCAACTGCTCAAAAACCAGCTACCGATTTCCCGGATGCCACCAGGATCAACGCGGTACCGTGTAGGGGTCCACCGATGGGCCCTACAGGGGCTCATCGTTAATCGTTGGCCCAGACTTGACCACCGGTGTGTCCGAAATGCCCGTCCATTGCCCAAAGTGCAAGGCAAATCTCGCCCCGCTGGTGCACTTCAGTTCGCCCAGGGGTCCAAGACAGAGAGAGAGAGAGAGGGACGAAATCAAAACAAACATCCCGACCTCGACACGGCGGACCCGCGGCTTGGATTTAGGGCTGACCGATGTTTGCCTCGGCTCGGAAGGGGTTTGACTTTGCTGCCTGCTGCGTCTTTTCTTATGCGCTTTTGACACTCCCGGGGCCTTATCCCCGGGTTGGCAGAGTGGCGGTCGGGTAGGGTCAATCTGTCCAAACAGAAGCCCCCGTTCCCGGTGTTGACGGAAGCTAATGACGCACGGGACACCTCTCCGCTGCGATGCGCTGCGAGGCTGCTTCACTTTGTGGTCTTCGGCCATTCGGTGGTAATTTGAAGCGGAACAAACAGGCTCGCCTTTCGATCGAGCGTGGCAGTTTGTGTACGGCCCCCGGGCACCCCCGGGCTGCCTGTGGTCCAGTTCCTCCGGCAGACCAACGCTCAATGAGCCGCTTTTTCTTCCGTTGTAAAGAGACAATTAGTGGGGACCAATATTTAACGGCTAATTCCCTTCCGGAGGGCCTTTGCGCGGTAGCTCAAGCGCTACGGAGACGGAGCCTGATCCTTGATCGCACTGGGATCGCCCCGTTGCGAGTTCGACGCAGAACCGATATTACGCACTTCATCGGAGCCGGGGGCCGATTGTGTAGTGTGTTTGGACAAGCGCCCATGTTTGGAGACGTAAGCGCTGTGTAAGTTATCGATCGATAAAGCGCGGCTCCATCGGCAGAAGTAGCATCGCCTTCGCTATTTAATCACTCTATCGGCCAGTGGCAATCGCCAAAGTCACCGCCAAAGGCCCACTGCCACTCAAGAACCCGACGGCGAACAGAGACACGCCAGCGCTCGTGTCCATCAAAAAAGGATAAAAGGGTGCCGCGGTCGCGTTACTATTATCTGGGCCCCCGCCCGCCCTAGGGGGTGGCCCCCGGCGCAAAGTGGTTTGGCCGGCCTGAAAAGTCCAACAGCTCACCTCGGCTTGTCGCCGTCGCCGTCATCGTGGAAAATATTGATTAATTTCTAAAACATGTACCCTCTTCACGGTGGGACCACACGCCCTCGAAGGGACAAGATAAGATTTACAAAGGATGATAAGTGTCGGTTGATTTGATTTTCGTTTTAATTTAGCCAGCCGGCCCCAATTTCAGCCTGTCGGCCCGGGGCAGGACCCGTATCTCCACCGCAGATCACGAACAACGATCTCCGTGCGAAAAGTGACACCGAACCGGGTACTCCATTTGGCTAATTTTAAGAACTTGTCGGGAGCCGCCGCCCCGCCGCCTTAAAGGACCGAGGATCACTCGATAAGGGGGTCCAGCACCACCACCGAAAACCATGGCGGCGTCACGACACTTCGTCGAAAGCCGCGAGTTGTTGCGTCGCCCGTGATAATGTTAACACGTTTCACGACTCTGCCGCGGGAGGCGCGCTGTTGCGCTTCCCCGCACACTCCGAAGGAGCACCCCTTTAGCCTTTGAGTAACGAACGACTCCAAGTTGGTTCAGTTGTTTGAGTTTAGCGCCGATTTATATACTGTCAAAAAATGCCCCACTTCTTTCAGAAACCGTTTTGGGAACCTTGAATCGAAACCATTTCGAATTTAGAATGGTCTTTTAGGACCGACGAATCTATGTTGGACCGAAGTAATCAGCATCCGATTCTTGGCTGTTTTGGAAAATCATTTATTGTTAAATCGACAGCGAGGCTAAGATTTCATTCAATTCAACTTTGTTGTGGAATGATACCGTTACGATCCAGAATTTCCAGAACTACTTCATGAGGACCCCCAACAATTCTATTTCATAGACTTTGATGCCTTAATAAGCTACAGGACCATAGTCGACAATGAACTCTTTTAATACAACGATGTACTAGAAAGAGTTGGTGTCCTGAATGAGGTTGGTCTTTGACCAAAGCGACAACCAAACGCCAACCCGAACACTGGCCATCCTTGCTGGCGAGAGGCAGTTCCAGATCTGACGACTAATTCGTTGACGCGGTCGTCGAGGACCTTCTTGATGGCCCTTTCTTCATGCAGTGCAATAAACTGTCTCCAATCAACGGAGGATTACGCCGGTGGAAGTGAAGATCACCATTTTAATTACAATTAACAGTCGCCCTTTTAATTAAAAGCTTCCAACCATTCACCCTAAACGTGACCAGCCGGCGACACATTTATCGATCGCATTCTCTGGCATTCCGCGGCACTGTTCGTCAAACAAATCGTTTGTTCCGGAATCGATATGCCATCTTCGCAGGGCCCAGATGCAAATAGGGCACTCCGACGCCGGAGAGGCGATGTTCTAAAATTACTGCCCTGCGTATGAAACACTTTCGCCAGCAGCCAGGGGCCATGGGCCACCGCGGGACTCCGTCGTTTGTTGACATTAGCGGAAATGTCTTGTGTGTGCGCGTTTGTGTCTATTTTTGGTCGGGTCGGGCCCCGGGGACTCGGTAACTGAACCTTCCGCCGCCGCGTGTGTTTGTCCTTCACCGAGCGGTCAGTGAAAGTCACATCCTCCCCATCCGGTGCCGGTGCCGGTGGGCGATCGATACCTGCCGGCGAGCGTGGCCAATGTTTTGCGCCACAATCAATAAAACTATAGCACGGAGGGTCCACCCGTCAGCGATCGCACTTTAATTGCCCCTGCATCGGATGACAGCACACCTGGCGGTAGCGTGTTTCGCATCCGGAACGGACTCGAAACGGTGCAGTGGTCAGTTCTGAAGAGATGTCACCACTGAAGAGAAGAAGAAAAAAAAGACGGGCAGCAAGATCCGAAAACCCGGACCCGATTCAGGGCGGTGCCTAGTAAGACAGGGCCCCATCCGACGGTGACACCGCCTTTTCTCGGCCGTAATCCCGCTCAGCCAACCGGTGGATAGTGCCCCGGGCCACTCGTACCCGTTTGGGGCCCCGGAGAAAATCCGCGCATGCTCCCCAGGCACGAGGCACCAGCGAAGGAGAACGTCTGCCCAGCGCCGGCTGCTGGCCCCCTTTGGTGTCCTTGCCGGGCAGGACTCTCCTCACAGCGGAACTCGCACGAGAAACAGATAGAGCAGCCGATAGACGGGCTAGCAAGAGATGATAGCAAGCGACCCGAGTGCCGGGGCTCGGGTCCGCACGGCCCGCTTATGTACTACATAAGCGGGCGCCTTCCGGACGGGGGACAACTTTCTCCCGAAACGGGAGAAGAAGGCGCCAGCGGGGAAAGACGAGTTTTTTCTCGGGCTTCCCCGAGCTGGGCTTACGGTGGAGTTCCTTTACATTATCTGGTGCATTTTATGCGCCATATTTTTTTGTTCCCCACGATCCCTGTCCCTATTGTGCCACCCTCCCCCCCCCCCCGGGTGGATCACTCCTTCCTGCGCAAAGCCCACTTCAAGCGGGCGTATATTTATGCTGGCTTATGTATTTCGGAAGAATAATGTGACCGTTCTGGTTCTGGTGCTGTTCGTGTGCGAGAAAAAGAAAAGGCTCTCCGCCTGATGGGCTGCAGTTGGGCGCCTGGAGAAGTCTCCTTCGCCTAGCCTTAGCCCCCGTGATGAAGTATTTCATCAGAAGCCCCGCTTTGGGGTATGAAGCCTGGAAAATGGGAAAACCGAAATGGCCGCCGAACGCGCTGGACCATTTCTCTTCATTTTCGCCCGCTTTTGACTCCACCCTGGAGCGCACTGTTAGCCGCGGTAATCTTGGGCCCCCATTCGCAGGAAATGGCAGCCGCCGTTTGATGGAACCTTTTTCTCAAATCTCTCGTCCTTTCCGGTGTACTTATGCGATTTTGTCCGCGATCGCCCCGATTCATGTTCGTAATGTCCTTTCTTTCGAGCTTAAGCGCCGTTCTTTCGTTTAAGCAATGTTTGCAAAAAGCATCACAAATTTGTAATAGAAGGGAACACAGTGTTGGAAAAGTAAAGCGATCATATAAGTTGTGTTTATAATCATCTAATACCATGGGAGTACACTGATCCTGCATCAACAGCCCCCTGTCTAATGGATATCCAGAGTGCTCGAAAGTCTTATTGAGAAACTAAACCAACGTTTGTTCGAATAAATTGTGGCTCAATTTCTTACATAACTAAATTTAGTTAAAGAATAACCTTTTACCGAGGCTGAGGAACAGACCCGATTTCGTTTGCATTCCAGAGTCATAAATTGCTAATACCCATTCGGTGCCCTCTGCCGCTATGCAACAGTGATTCAATGAAGGAACCCATTTCTATTGCCCAATGCGCCGCCATCCCGGAACCACCCGGCCCTCGGCCTTGTGCAAGTGAAAATAAACTTCCGCCACTTAAACATATTGAGGAGTCTGGAATAGGGCTTCACACCTCTACCGTTTGGCACCCGAGCCACCCCAGGCACTTCGTGATAAGAGAACCTGCCGTGATTTACTTTCCACCAACAACCGGGGCAACCATCGGCGATTCCGGATCGGGCTTTCGTTGGGCCCGATAAGGGCCGCGGCAGCGTAGCGCCAGTAAAGGGTTAGGTGGTAAGGTCCCATCGCGACATTTGACAAGCCGACGACGAACCAATAGCCTGGTTCTCAGAACGGAATGGGAGCCACTCCAATTATGGGGAGGCTCTCCTGTGTACGTCGCAGCCGCGAAAGTAAGGCGCTTTCCGAGGATGTTAGATTTTTCTGTGTCTGCGCGGTTCGACATGGATTGACAATTAAACTTATTGAAAGTTGCGCGACCACGTGGATTCCGTTCGGGAGAATCGGTGATGTTCGGATAAGAGGTGACACGGTTTCGACACCACAGCCGACTTTGGAGCTTTCGCTCGAGCGCGGAACGACATCGCACGGAGTAACGGGAGGCAGATAACGGCGGGCCACAACAACTCCACTTTGCCGCCACAAAAAGGTGTCAAACCGCAATAATCAAGAGCGCAGATAAACATACAGCGGACATGCACATCGGCCACAGAGGGGCTTATCATGTCACCCATCGACCAGGTCATCAGATATCGCACGAGCGAGCGCGCCTTCCGCGAGTTTTCGGGGTCCGACCCCGGGCCCGGCTCGGCGAAACATGTTGCTTCGGTCGCGCTGCAGTTGTTTGCCGAGGGCCCAACTAATGGACCCCTCCGGCAACTAATGGGATTGGCAAATTTGTTCTTCCTCCATCGGTGGTGCCGTGCCCAGCCCAGCCTGAGGACTGAGCCGCTGATCCCTCGTATCCTGCCTGTGCTGGTTATCCAAGCGATAGCCTTTCAATGATCGCACCCGATAGCCAGCGTTTATCGCCCGGTCGAATTGTGCCACGTGTTTACACAGACCATCCGTCCAAGATCCGGCAACCGAGTAAATCCCCTCCCCGGAGGGTCTCGGCAATCGACAGTTCAAGGCTTCGAGATACGCAAAGCATACATTTTGGAGTGAAAAAGATAAGTTGGTTTTGTGATGGAAAGCTGTTCGAGAAAATAATTTAAAATAGCTCAACTCGCTCGGGTTTAAGGTTTCTTGTTCCTTGTTTTCTAACAATGTTGCTGTATGGCACATAGCACCGTCCTGTTGAAAGCAAATGTCGTCCCAGTTTTAAGATTCAATTTTGCCGAAGAATCAATCAGCGAACATTTTCTCGGTAGTGTACGCCATTGACGGTTACGGCAGCTCCTTTTTCATTTTCTAAGAAAAATGGGCTGATGATGGGCCGTCAGATGGAAATTCGCACCAGTCAAACTAGCTTCTCTTGCTCGACATGTGGGTTTTGCGAAGCCTCTAATACGATAATTCTGCTTGTTAACATACAGAGGTGAAAATGAAATGAAGTGAGCGAATTTAGTTGGAGATTCGAAGTTACTTGAAGATTTACCACTTTGGAAATAAGGTTTTAATATTTCTGCCAAACGTTTCAAAAGTCAAGTAATCGAGTGCTTAAAATCCAAACACTTGAAGGGCCACCCTATACATATGACTGCATTTATGTTTAACTAAAACTCGTTTTTTTAAACATATCGTGTAAAGTCTACATTACTACTAACATTCGAGTTACTTTCTACGCACGCAACGATGTCGGGTGTTTCAGCATCTTGTCAACAGGGTTTAAGGATAACGCCAACGATAGAACGGGATAACGTCACGGGATTTTCGTTAGCACATGGATAAACTTGGGACGTCTTAGACTGACCGATTCCGGCAAACTATCCGTTCGGTGAGCCTGGACTGGTTTGATGTGATTAGGATAATTGGGTGTCTCTTCGAAAATGTGGCAATTATTAGTTATTAGTATTGCATCACGAAGCTTCCATTCTTTTAGCGAGTCGTTAGCAACAAGAAATGGAAACACTGTTCAAAGTAATTACCCAGGATGAATCAAGGCAAACAGACGAACCGATACATTAGCATGCAGAAAATTGTGTAACAGCGTGCTAAAACCTATCACCAAAAGATGACTAAAATCCTATTCCAAACCAAAGATAAGAACTCAATGAGGTAAGATAGGAAAACAGATCAGTTCAATCTGCGTTACGCAACCCGAAACATTCGATTCAAGTGACAGTCATTCAGAGGTTGTTCAATCACACCACAGTGACACCTGCTAAGCCGTCATCTCCTCCAAATCAGCAGTGCAACAACGAGGCAGATACGGGCTCGGCGACTCCCGGACGCACCCGGAGATAGCATTAATTCGGTCGAGCATTTCAAAATCTCGCGGAGAGTTACGAACGAACGTACGTACGGGGGTCCAAATGATTAAACGCGTATCAATCATGCGCCGATGCGTAAATACATTGCGGCCACCAAGCACGTTCGCCAATCGAGGCCACGATGTGCAGGACCAGCGGTTGACGAAATCCTCGGCCACCCGGCGATGCTGATAACGATTATTGGATGAAGCTCATCGGTAGTCTAATTGACCCTCCCCGGTCCCGGAACGCCCGGGGTGCGCGTGTGGGGTGTGAGTCTCTTCACACGTCAGCCTCAATGGTTGATTGAATTAACATACGCCGCGGACCCCGGGACTTACGAGTAGATAAAGTGATAACGAATCGATCGCAAGCGCGGCGGGCCCGGGGCAGCAATCACGCACGGCACGGCACACGGCACCGAAATCTGGAGCTGGCGATAATTAAAATATCAATTTCCATACACTCGCTATCGGGCCGTAAGCTAGCCTCACCTTTCTAAGACGCTCCGAATCCGATTAGATTACTCCGGGAGTCGATCAATCGTGCGATGAGGCAATACAGTGCCCAATATTGTTGGCCCAATCGGCCTACGATGAGCTGACAAATATTTGAGCTGATAGTCACCGCCTGTCAACAAATGGGTGTATCTTCTGCCATTCGTTGGCGTGTTTTTCGTTTTCCGTTTCACAAATCTCTACGCTGGTCCACTCCGCCCGGAGAGGAGTCCTTCCCTCGGCAAACACCACGGCAGGACGAGACACCTTGATCGATAGCGAACGGAAAATTGGGGGGGCCCGGGGATTACACAAAACACGCTGTTGTGGTGGTTGGTGTTGGCCCAGAAAGCCGCTCGGGCCGCGCACCATTTTTTGACAGTTATTCCTCACCGGAATCACCGGTCCAAGATAAAACCGAGCTGCTGCTGCGCCGCTCTTATCGATGACAATTTCTTGTAATAGTTGTTAAATGGCCACCCAACTCCAGCTCCACCGCGACGACGACGGTCCGGCTGGTTTCATCTCATCTGCTCCTCGCTGCCTGTCAGGGCCGGACTATCTTTCATCTTTTCCCGGTCCCCTAGACCGGCCAGCCGGCAGAACGGTGACGGTGGTGGCCTCCTTTCGCTCCGGTTAATGGGAAACCGTTCCGGGCGGGACGGGGAAGTGGACCATTATCGAGGGGCCGCCGCCGCCGCCGGGTGGCATCAAATGACGTGATGCCTTATGCTTTATGATGTGACAGTCGGGTCGGGGACAGTTGAACATAAAAATGGACGCCACCACCACCGGGTAGGGTCCTTCTTTTTGGCATGCTTCGCGTAACCTGGAAGACCGGGAAATAAATCGATTCCATAGGATGGCTATCATCTAAAAGTCGCGCGGGAAAAATGCCTTCTTATTAATCTTCGTTACTTGCCGCGAGTGGCTGCTATCCTCTTATTTTTAGATAATTTCCCAACTTCGCTATCAATTTGTTGTTATCACCGTGTTTACAATTTATGCCTCGGCCCTTGATGCCTACCGCTTTTCGGCATCGAATGTGATGCCCATTTTAAAACAAATCCCGAAAATTATGTATCCAACTTTCTCCACTAAGTCCTATCGAAGGTTGAAAGTTCCCGTCTTGCTGGACCGTCCATCTCCATCTTGGGTGGTAACTATTTTTAATGGATCCCCTGCAGCCAATTAGTCCGGATTGGTTTTTGGTATCAGTGTCGACGGTCCGACGATGGAGCAGCACCCGGGCTGGCCGGCTGCAAAAGAAATCCTGCCCCGAAAAGTATCACTAAAAGTATCTTCCGAAGCACTTTCTTCGCCATGATACGTTCCCCGGCTCCGATCAATCCGGTGGGGTCTTGGGCGACGAGAGGCACTATAACTTCTAAGCCGAGCCTGGCCCCGGCCCGCGTTACTATCATCACCGCAGTGACCATTTTACGGTGTAATTTTAATTGAGACAAATACTGGCCATATATCATGCGCCCATTCGGTGAGAATTACGTCCTTGCTGCCGAAGGCCGAAAGCACGCAAGGACAGCCCAAGCACTGGTGCGAGCGGCCTCGGGCCTTCTCGACTTTCTTCTTCATCTTCCTGCCCATCGGCCGACACAGGACGACGTTGCATCAACTTTCTTGAATTTACCAACAAACCAGCCAACTCCCGGAGGGGGCCGGATCCTGGCGGCTGGTCCTTTGAAACACCGCGCTACCGATAAAACTTACACCGGCCGGAACGGAACCGGCGGAGCTTACTGTGTACATGCAATATTTTCCACACTTTCCACCTCATCGTGGTCGGCGTAGTCGCTCCGTGGGCCCCGTATTTCCCACCGTAAAGTACGTGAAACCCCTCTCATCGACGGTCATCGGACGTGCCGAACACTGCAAAGTGTGTTGGGAAAACGGGAAAATTTACATGCAAAGATTTGGGGATTGTTTGTCCACAAATCGGCATTAGTACTGCAGGTTCCCGCTATTCGTCGAGTATGTTCTCGAATCGAAACCAAAAACCAAAAAAACCTTCAGCATATTAGCTTCACATTAGATCCTTGTTTCTATTGTGCCTTTGAAAAATAAAGGTCCAAAAGTGCTCCGGGTAGAATATGTCGCTCGCTGCAGTCGGGTCACCCGGGCGAGCAGCAGACAAAGTATCCAACATTAAAGAAGATATGAAAATTTACAATGTCATTATATGCGCTGATATAAAACTTTGATTGTAAATAATTAAATTTTATCCTGCTCAGAACGAGATCTTGGGCCCCGAGCCCCAAGAAGACCGAGCGAACGGCACGGATCGCACCCGTGCCGGTGCCCGAAGTCCTTCGGTGCTGCGAAGGCTCTCGGGAGAGTGAGCGGGGGGGTGGGGGTTCTGGAAAAACCCGGTCCTCGGCGAAACGACGACGATGAAAATGCGTTGCGATGGTCCGTTCCGGTGGTGAGGTCCGGCGCTCGTGTGGGGGGCGACGAGAAAGACAGGTGCTTATTAGGAGTTTGCCGAGCTGCCCGGAGCTGCTGGAATTGCTTTTAAGAAAATGTGGTAATTTTACGATGGGAAACTGTCACAACTTTTGCCCAGCCCGCCGTTCTGGTGCGCTGAAGCTACAGGGTCTCCTGAAGGGTCTCCGTGCTGGGAGTGGGACGATCGAGCCACCCGAACAGGCGCTGGTGGATTTAATGACTTGGTAGCTGCGGCAACGAAACGACTTTGGTGCCTCAACTTCTCAAATAATCCTCAATCTGCTGCTGCCGACGAGATGGCCAACATTTTCGATTCGATTGGGTTCTAAATTTCGCTCGTAAGCCTAGCCCTGCAACATCGTACAGTTTGTCTGCTCATACGTTAAAAGAAATCTCAAATAATCACACGTGTTATATGACAGCACCAATTTTGAGTGCACCATAATTCCGAATTACATACTACAAGGCAGGATCTCTCTGGTGGGGCAACGGAAGGAAATGTTGGAACAGAACACGAAGCACGGCGCCTCGTGGAGCCTGCACAGGGTGACCCGACACAGGGTGACTATTGGAGCCGGTTCCCGGGGAGCAAGCGCGAGCGAGATGGCACCCGAGATAATGAGGGAGATGAAGATAAGATGCAGAAGCGATGCGTAGCGAAAAAAATGGTACATTTTCCGGATCTTCCACTCCTAAAGGGTTTCGCCAAGATGCAGTTGCGATGCAGTTTTAAGACGAAATCGCAAAATCGCAATTGGGCGGAGCTTTGCTAACGAGTTACCCGAGAACCCGAGCTGGCAGTGCGAGTGAGACGCCCTACGAACGAATTAAATCGAGAGATAATTTAATTCGCGTTCTTCGCAAAAGGATTGGCTGGATCAGCGGTGAGTGTCGCATCGCGCGCCGCGCGAGTGCCACGAGCCGGAAAGCCGAACGAACCCGAGTCGAGTGTGAGTTCTTTGATGCGCGGAAAATTTCGTTACATTCGAATAATTTGATTTCAGGTGCAACTTTGTTCTGGAAGACCCTTCCAGCATGGCCGTTGCAACCCCAAAACAGCAGATGTCTGCGGGAAAGACCCCCCAAAAAAAACCGACGAGAACATGGGATCGCGGCCATAGCAGGGGCTGCGCTGATGGTACCATTTTATTATTGGTAAATTAAATAGTTATAATTTTAACGGTCGCCAAACTCCGGTAGCCTCCGAGTGGGTCCGGCGAATGTACCCCGTTTAATGAGGGTAATTTCGCTGTACACACACAGGCACGAGGGGATGGCATAATTGATGAGAACGGATCTTCCGCAACTGGTTTATGTGTCATGTGGATCCCCGCGCTGGTGTTGGTGGCCATTGGCACGGTAGCAGTTTGAATTAAAAAATAACACTAATAAACGACGACAGCGGTCGTTCCGGCGAACCGGTTCAAAGTGTCACTTTTGGTTTCAGTTCACGGCACGGCACGCTGTTTTGTGGGAAGAATTAGAAAGATTTCTCAACTGTTTCTGTGAAACAGGATCGATTCTGATATCTTTTTAGCATCAGTTTTGCTACGTGTCTTGTCGATAAAATCATTCGCCTCATTGCTGGCTCATTTACACACAGCAAAAATGGCGCCAATGTAAAAGGAATCCACCCACCAAGATCCTTAAATAGATGTCGAAATCGAATGGAAGTAAAAAAAACCGAGGCCCTCACATAGGCACTAATGACGAAAAGTGTACATAGCATCTGGGGGATTGAGGGATTTTTTCTTCGTTCGCGATTCCCGATTTTCCCCACTGCGTTAGGTGCCGAAGAAACACCCGAAGAAGATGCCGCTCGCATCTCCGAAGGATCCCAATTTTCGCCTCCACGGTTTTGATAATTCGATCGAGTAAGATCCGGATCATGGATCCACGGGGGAGGTCCCTGCAGCCATCGCTCTCGCACTTCCTGTGTCCTGTAATCGTGTAGATCAATTTCTGGGGGGCACTTTGTCGCTCTCTGTCGCGCACCCCCCCGGGAAACAAACGGCACCCATCCGGGATGTCTGTTTATCCCGTTCAGGCGCTTTCCGCGCAGGTCCTTAATCGATCCGTCGTTTATCTGATGCGCCTTGACGCCTCGTTGTCCCGTTCTGGCGCAAATATCCTTCCGGTTGGTGGTGGGGCCCAAGGGGGGGACACCGGTGGGGCAGGAGCCGAACGGGTCGGGTGTATGTACACGAGTTCGGGTCGCGCGCTCTCGGAACTGCGCTGAGAGACCGCGCTCTCGCACTCACGGGTTGCGCCGGTGGTTGCGAGTCCCGGCTCGACGCAAACGGCGTCAGTCGCGGAACAACCCTTGACACGGACGGACGTCGGACGGTCGGACCGATGCCGAGTTCTTTGAGTCGCCGTCCTTCGAAAACTGCCACTGCCTCAAGCGTGTCCTTCCCGGGTGAGTGCCAGGACGATCGGCCGAGCGAGCTGATCTCCCCGATCGTGCGTATCGGCTGTGTGTTTTCCCGCGTTTGTGCGTCAGTGAACCGGTGTGTTGTGAGGAAGCGCGCAAATCACCACCCACCCCCACCAGCCCCCCGACCTGGGCTCCACCAACCCATGATGCCACCCCACCCGACGAGGTTCCGATTCTTCGGGCTGGCCGCTCGGTTAGCATTTAATCCTTAGCCGTCGATGCGAAACGACGGTCGGCTCGTGCTGTCCGGTTACTACCACGCGGTTTGTGTGTGTTCGTGTGAACAGAGTGTCCGATCCTATTGTTTCGATCCGAGTAACGACATTTAAGTGGTGCGGTGCTGTGAGTGTCCTTTAAACTCGCTGCGGACCATGTGCCACCAGCAAGCGTTCGCCGGTCCGCTCGAAAGCGAACCCTTCTAACTTTGCTGTGATCGCTGATCCTGGCGCAGGACCGATCGGTGCCCGCCCTGGCCACTAAAACACTTCCACCGACAGCAGTCCCAACGGCGACCAACGGCGCGGTGCATATGTTGTTTAGCATGGATTTTCAGAGTGCAATGGAAACCTTCGCAGAAGCTTGGGTCGCCGCCAGCACTGGAGAACAGGTGAGTGAGTGTGCGTGACGATGGCCCAGGGCCGGTCCGTAAATCTTGCCTGCGGACCGGAACTGGTGGGAGGTTCACCGGAGGTGTCCTTCTTGGGCAGACGGTTCCCGGCAGGTTGTCGTTGAAGCTACCTGCCGAAGGTTGCCAGGGTCCGTGGTAGCTCCCGGCTCATTTGCAAACACTTCGCTTCGCTAAAGGACAATTCGCTTTTGGGCTAATCTTGTTAAATGGTGTTGACCCCCCACAAACACCAGAGTGACTTCCTTCGTGCTGCCTGACCTCGGATCAGTGAGTAATGCCCGGGCCGAACCGGGGATAAGCTGCAATTTTATGCATAATTCCACTTGAGAAGAGTGACTTTCCGTTGAGGTCCTAGCAAAACAGAGCGGCCCGTTTTTGACGCCGTAGAGTGGATCAGCAGATCATGCCACGCAATGGCTCTGACCGCTGACCAGCATCGACTTCTGGAGAACCTTTTTTGGGAGATTTCCCAAAAAACCAGCATAGCATGATAGCGCTGGGCTGGTGGCCACATATGCTGCCCGTTAGGGTAGAGCATGGAACTGAGATTAGCATTTCCGCCCGGAGAGCTGCGGCTCAGAGCTAATGGCCGGGCGATATGGTTTTATCAAAATCCATAACCGAAGCCACTGCACGCACCACGATAGGGAGTTATGCTCGAGCCGGTCCATAGCGCACCATATCAGGCGACCTTCGACCGGGGCCACTTTGCGGAATTGCTTCGTCGTCGGTCGGTCACGTCGCTGCCCCGGAGATGCATTCTGGTGCGTCTGGCTGCACTTCTTTTTTTTATCATCGACCGACTGGTCCGACTCATCGCTTCCCGTCCTGGTGACGATCGGTCAGTCTGCGACGCTTCCGACCTCTACGGCAACCGGGGTTGCGATAAAGAAGAAATGTTTGTACGCGCTGCGGTTTTCGGGTGACTCAGGCCGGGCCGGGCTAGTGTTCGCCGGAAAAACTGTTGCTCATTAGCCAACAATGGATTAATTGCGATAAATCGAATTAATGCTTCCGTCTCAGCGGCCCCTGATGCGGCTCCCCGTGGAGTTCTCCTCGGTGGCGGAGAGCCTGAATAAAGATCACGACGCTCGGTGGGACCAGCCGCCGCCGGGAGGGCTTAGGGATTAGAACCGTTTTATGCGCGCGGACCGGACCCCTCGGACGGAGTCGTGACCCGACCCACGACGGGACGGATCACGGATTAAAATGTGCTCGTCAGGCAGCGGATTTCCGGCAGCGATTCGGAAGCCAGCGACCCGAAACCATGCGTTCCCCCCGAAAGCGGACCGGAGCGGTCGATCGAGCGCGTTAATCGAGATTAATGAAACCAGGGACCGGGATGACGCTTTAAGACGATGATTTATGGTCGCCCTACGATCGTCGTCCTTCGCCGCATCCTTGATACGATTTGTGCCGCGCGGGACCCCATCGAACCTCTACAGGAAAGGCTCTAGGGCTCGGTGATGTGAAACGCAAACAATTTTGCGCCTAATCGGTAGGTAGGCAGGCCGCCCTGCCCAAGGGCCTTTTGTGGCACACAAGGACACCGAAGCAGTGGCCCTTGCCTTGAAGGGAACACGACCTCGGAAAACACCTTTCGGAGGTCTCGGTGTTTGGTTGTTCTCGACTCTCTCTCTCTCTCTCCCTATCTGTCTGATGCGCCCAAAACTCTCTACCGGCCTTCGATCGTCGTCCGTCTTATCCTCGCTGTTTACACTGCGTGTGCGTGAACGTTTTTATTAGTCCTTCGGGAATAACGGAGAAGAAGATCCCCGGGTCCCGGAGCTCCGGAGCGGATAAGGTGGCAACAGCGGGCACACCTTCCCGGACACGTAACGAATTACGGTTTTATTGCACCAAATTTCACCAACAAAACGATACCCGCTAGGCTGCCGCCAGCAGCAGGCAGGACGAAAAGGAGGACGAACGAGAAAGGGATCACGTGGCCCAGAGCAGGACACGTATCGGGAGATCAATTGTTTCAACCGGTCCCGCACACTTGCAAACAGCCCGTTTGTTTCCCGTGCCATTTCGCACTACAGACCGAGAGAGAGTCCTTTCATTAATCCAAAGCCAACGTTTTCGGTCGGTCGGAAAAACTGTTGGCTGTCGAACTCTGCGCCGCGCGTCCATAAGCCTTTCGCAGGACAATTGCCAGTCGGTGTGAGGAAGTGTGAGTTTTACAATACGTTACGTCCTTTTCTTTTTGTGGGTCAGTTTTTGTTGTTGTTTAGGTCGTCGGAAAGGGTTTTCATGCCACTTTCGCCCCGGTCCCGGGAAAAGCCCACGGCTGTTCGTTCCTGGCTCATTGATCTCGATCTCGGCAGGATGCCGGCTCGGGAGGGAGTCCGACCCGGAGCGGATGATGAAAAATGATCCTCGCGCTCCGAGACGGATAAGACGTTTATGGAGCGCTTTCTTAAAGAATCACGGATTGGCGACAGAGTAGATTTGGTTTTTAAATTTTAAAATATTTCGTGACCAATTTAGAGGTTCATGATTATTCTGTTGAAAATTTTGCTTTACTTACTTTATATTAATTAATTAATTAATTAATTAATTTATATTACTTAATAAATATTCGAAAATAATAGGCAACCGTTTGAGTTTAAATAACTTCCAGTCGATTTCGAGGACCTCAATTCTGAAACAATATTTCATTTAAAGTGTTAAAATTTTTTAAGAAAATATGAAGAAACATTTAAATTGCTCATTTCACTCATTTTGAGCTTAAACCAAAGAATTTACAGGATCGTGATGCCGATCATCCGAGACTTAGCATAGCCCACAACTCTCAACTCGGACCCACCCAAAGAATGCCAATTACTCACCGGAGCCCAATTGACCCGCATTAGCCGCGGAATTCCTAATGAGGCCGAAGAAGTCAATCCACGACGTCATCAGCACACCCGCCTCCGAACCGTGCACCTTATTCTTGTCGCGCAACAATCCGAATGGGGTCATAAACTTCAACTACACACCCCCCGGGTGATTGATTTACACCCGCAGACCGCACGCGGGAGATGCGTGTCATGTTACAACCCCCCCGGCCCCGGGGGGGTCACCTTCCCTGCGAGAGAAGGCATCCATTGGCCGAACACACAGCCCGCTAATCCGACCTGTCCGAAGACGGCCGGGCCCGTCCGTGCCCTAATCCGGCGCAGGATTAAGTTGAGTTGCGACTCTTCTACCCCGGCCAAAAGTCGGGGCATCATCGGGGCAATACGGCCCCAAGCGGCGGCTTGCGTTAATCACTTTTGATATTTTTATGTGGCATCCGAGAGAGGCAACGTGCACCGAAATCTTCCATCACTCCGGGTGTAAGAACCACTGAGATTCCGCCGATTCGGAACGCTGAGCGTAATGGACTGGTGACCGGTGGTGGCCCCCACTCGAGTCTCGCTTTAATCTACTTAATCCTTTTTCTCGCGTGCCTGGGAACCGCTCCGACCGGCTGCGGGGAGTTTAAGATTTCGCTCTGAATTACGCGGCCGCGCAGTGGCTGCGGCTTACATTGTCTTGTTCCTGAAGCCGTCAGAGACCAGGCGATCCGCGCGGGAAGATTAAGTCCTGGTCGGCCATGCTATCAGTGCCGGGCGAGGGACGAGGAACGGGGCATGTACCCGGGGTGGTATTAACGGAACGAAACAAAGGCCAGCAGCAGCCACCGATGTTTTGCTGTTCCGACTGTTCCGTATCCCTCTTCGCTACTCCATCCATTGCTCGAAATGTATGCTAAATCCGAATTCTGGTCATCCGCGAGATGCTACGGTCGGGTCGGGCGGAATAATTTCTTGCGCCAGGAGATTTAGCGCGCCACTCCGCGGCTGACGAATCCCTGTCCTATGGCACACGGTCGGATTGGATTTTTTAAAATAATAATTCCAACCGACTGGGATTTTTTGCTGAGCCCGATGTGTCCACTACGTGTGGTGGGGCTGGTTTTAATCCTCCTCGCGCACGGAAGGTGACGCGCCGAGAGAAGCCTTGGACGAGATTATTGAATATCTTATTCATTGCCGGACGGCCGGCCGTCGGTCGGGCGAACATATGGATACGGTTTGGTGACCACCACCAAACACCGTGCACCAATACTACACACAGAGACGGACCCCAACTGGTGGTCTGTGTGGTCTGTCCAGCAAGAGGGGGCCCCGGAGCAGTAGATAAATTATGCAAACCGATTCTTGTTGGCTCCGTCTCCGTTAATGCCACCTTCTTCACGTCGGTCGGTGGTCGGTGGGTGTTGGTGGTGTTGGTGAGCGGCGTTGTTGTAGTAATTACCGGCCGTCCCCCACCGGCACAATTAGAATGCACATCATAATTGGTGCACCGTGCGGTGAAAGATGCCATTTTTCAATAAAAAACAAACGGCAACACCTCGCACACCTCTTTATTGGGTGGCTTTTTTATCGGAATCTTATTAAACGGATCCGTGCGGTTCGATTTAATTCTACTTATTTCTGATTTAAATTCATATTAGGTGAATATTGAAGTTACTAACAAGAGATTAAATAAATTTTTAACACACAGTCGTACTAAATAAATCAGCAAACCGAGTTTCAAGAACCTTTTCAAATTTTGAACAAAAGGTTGAGAAGGTTCAAAATACGTTTAGTGTTTGAAACGGATATTTCCACTCATTACAAAAATATCGTTTTCGAACTTTCTCGTCACCATTGGTTCTAGTTCCATCGGTAGACCCAATGTTCGAATTTAAATATCATCAATCATATTGCACGGACCCAATTATTGCCGACCTTGTCTGTGGGCCACTTTTAAAAAACCCTCGGCAATTCCATGTCTTTCTCCTGAAATCCCCACCGAAGACGGAATACAAGCTCGCCAGCGAACGTTTGGCCACGAGATATCACATATCGGTCGACGAGCGACGAGAAAGGTGCTCTCGAAAGGCAGCGCCGGGCCGGGTTAGCGGCCACAAAAAAGCGAAAAACTAAGAAAGACCAAACCCTGAAGGACGGCACCAGGGAAACCCAAGAAGAACGTCCCGCCAAAGTCGAAGTGTGTTTATTTCAATCGTCCAAAGCTATAGCTCACTCACTGAAAATAAATATAATCCCGGATTAAGGCATCGTCTGTGCCGCTTCTTCCCGCCCGGGGGGGGGGGGGGTGGGTGCACACTCGGTGGCCACCTTCACCTCCCCCCTGCCCGCCCTGGGCAGCCAACCCATCGGAATGCTCGTGGTGGTGTGCTGTGCATGTTTTGTGCACCTTTAATCTCACATGTAACGGCCGGTCCCCGGCCCTGGAACGGCAAGGCGCAGGGGACTTTCACGTGGTGGTCCGGGGGTGGTGGCCCGAGTGGCCTTCTTCGGCAGGACGAAAACACCGCACGTTCGTACGTTGCGTACGGCACCACCGCATTCCTTGTGGCCGGTGGCCGGACCGGGGTTTGCGCATTAAAATTGTGTCACTTTGTGGCCGGTGGCGTGCTGGAGGGAATTAAGCTCCTCACGGGGAAGGGGGGCCGGGGCGGGTACCCGAATCGGGCCGGACAGGCGATTTGGGATTTACATTCTACAAAGTCCCCGGTCGGTTCGCGCCGGAGGTCGCGCGGTCTCCAGTAATTAGTGGTGCACCGTTTTGCTTGATCCGAAGCCGAGGGCGCCCGGGAACCTCGGCAAGAGCGGCCTACCTACGGCGACGATGACTGGTCTTGATTTGTTGCCTTCTTGGTTGCCGGCCGGCCGGCCGGGACCGTTCTTCCGACGACGACAACGACGATCGACGACGGATTTACCAAAGACGGTGGGCTCCTTAACTCCTTAAACGATGGCGGCACAGAGAACGAGAGAGAGATGCAATCGTTGGCCCCGACTCGGCCACGTACGCTGGCTCGGGGTGGAAATAAATAATACACGAAATAAATTAATTATTTAAATCCGATTGGATTATTTTAATTTATTGTATGATTAATATATGTGGGATTAAAATTTTCACGGCTTCGTTGAGCGCGCGCGGTCACCGCCGTTCGCGACACTCGCGGCCGGCCGCATATAATTTTGCACGCGATATGTTCGCTCGCGGCCGGGCGGAACACGCAGATTATCCGCCAGTCAACATGCTCGACCTCGGCGGCCACCACCCCCTGGGCCGGGGGGCGGGTGGGTTTTCCTGTCTCGTTTCGCCACGGAGCTTGGGAAACCCTGCGCTAGCTAATCCGCTTGTAGCTAGCGGCTCTCCGCGACGTGACTTATTTATATTCTCACGTCGCAAAGAACTTCGGGGCCGGCCGTTGGGGGGGCTTAAAATTCGCTCCATCAACACCCAGAGCCGCGGATGAGTTGGGAAGTTCTATTCCGTTGCCACTCTATCGTGAGACTAAGTAATTACATTGTTTTTTTACGAACAAGTAGCGGTATTAGAATCGCAGCCTTCAGTTGCTGATTGGGATTCCAATCATTTATCTACTCCGGGAAAGCACTTAATTCAGAAACGCTGCCTAATGCTGAATTCTTTACTTTCCGTTCAGCGGTGGCAACAAATAAGGAATTTCGAAAAGGATTGGCAACTAGGTCGAAAGAACCCAGAGATGAGCAACGGAACTGTACAGTTTAATGTTCGTAAATAAATTAATGTTTCTGCTTTAAGCGAACTGGAGCATACTACTGTGACCGAAAAGTTTTCACCTCACGAGGGAGCTCCGTACGATCCGCAACCACCGTATTCGCCTCCAAATCAGGCTAAATCCTCATATGACCTTTGGCCATTCTTAAAAGTAGCTGGACATAAATGTATTGCGGAGCAGGGATTATTTTAATTACGAAGACATCAATTTAGAAGAATAAACAAATAATGTTTAAGGTGTAAGCGAATTTCCACCATTTTTTGTCCACAGTACCAGAGGACTTATGCATGTTTAAACATTAAGGATCTACGGAAGGCTTTGGCTTTCTCGCCAAGACAAGAGCGTACGACTTAAGTCATTGTCCTTATGACTCATTTCGATCGTTCAGGGTTAACCTCCGATTGATCGCACCCTGTCCATGCTCAATCTGTTAGTTGCTACTGGACGATCCTTTGCACCTTTGACGTGTTCAATAATCGCTTTTCGTTGGGCGATGGAGATAGATCGAGAAGATTCCGCCAAATACCCAACCTTTCGGACGGTCCCAAACGGCTGCGCACGCACCGTAAACGTGCCGCGTCCGAGCGGCGGCCCGTCCGAGGATTAGTGTGGAGAGCGCAAATCTTTTGACGGATTAT
Source organism: Anopheles bellator (assembly GCF_943735745.2). Classification (NCBI taxonomy): domain Eukaryota; kingdom Metazoa; phylum Arthropoda; class Insecta; order Diptera; family Culicidae; genus Anopheles; species Anopheles bellator. Next base: position 55,199,373 of record NC_071285.1, on the reverse strand, counting down.
CATACATTAACTTCTTACCGCGCCGGGACGTCCCCGCGCAAAATCCCGGCGCGACGCCGAACAACCGGCAACATCTTTCGAATCGCGCCACCGCGCACAAGAAAACATGCTACAGATTAAATGTGGCCTCTCGCGAGGACCGCAGCGCATCGTTCTGCCCGGGGTGGGCGGAAAGGGTTGGCCGCGCGGAAGGGGCGCTCGAGTTCGGGCAAATGGGGCGGAGCTTGAGAGAAGATCGCGCGAGCCGGGAAGGATCCGGTCCGGTGAAGGCTCCGCGCCGCGCCGGAACGCATCGGCTAATATTTATTACGATATTAAATAAATGTTGATGCGAACTGACGAAGGAAGGGAAGTAGAGAGAGAGAGAAGGAGAGAGAGCGTCGGTTGGTGGTCGGAAATCGGTAATATATGCGATCGGATCAAGCTTCCTTCCAGCATCCGCGCGCCCGGGGTCCGCCGCGGCTTAAGAAGAGCCCCGAGCGGGGAGTTGCTTAAAATTAGGTGAGAATTTAAATCCCCACCGGGTCCGTTCCGCCGAGATAGTGTGTAGAATGTCGCCAGCGTTCGGCCCGGAGACCATGGTGGGGACCGTATTAAGTTTACGATCGCCTGCTTTATGTCCGCGCGGCTACTGATCGGCAGATTGGCAAACTTTAATGGAACCGAACCCTCTCACCGGGGATGGTCCGGGGATTTCGTCAACCGATCGAGATCCGAATGCAAAGTGGCTCTTGCGCTACCGGATCTCCCCCGACCGGGGTGCGTTCCGTTTGGAAAGGCCAAACCCAAACCACGCAAAGGATTATCAAACCGAGAGGGCTCTCCGAGGCGGGCCTCTTTTTGATCTCTCCGAAATGATTTAATCCACCAACTCCGAAGCGACAGAGCGAGAGAACGAATGAGCAGCAGCACCGGGTGATAATCAGCCTAAGCTTTCGTGGTCCGTGGTTCGGGGAACTGAAACCTAACCGTACATTTTAATAACAAAGCCCGCGTGTGTTTTATGGGTTGTGATAAAGCTCGCCACGGCCGCGCTATGTCGTGGGTAATGAATAAGATTTGCGATTGAATTTATGTAAATGGAAGGCAAAACTCTCGTAAATCGCCCGGACCGCCGGATGACGGTTCGAAGCACTCCGCGCGTGATGCTAATCCGCCGACGGAGGCCATCTGCGCCGAGCTGTTTTCGAGGACCTGGAGATGGATGGCCCAGGTACGAGATCACGAGCCGCGGCCGGAGTTATGATTTGTGTGGCAATGCCATCGCCGCGTCACCGTCCTGTGGCCATTTGTCAGCACTTAGTGTCCTCGCGGGGCTTAATAGAGTTCTCCGTTACTTTTTTTCGCGCTCTGACTGGTCCACCATTACATCGGGAAGGGCACGCAGCATAACAATGGCCGCGCCGTCGTCGTCGCGCGAGATCGATAGTTTGCATGCGTGTAAAAAAGGCGTGCGTTTGGGGGGGGGGGGGTGGTGGGCGCTAAACCCACCCATGTCCTGTGATGGCTACGACCGCGGCACGAATGGTGGCGCTCCGTACTTTCCACGGATTAGCTTCCGTTCTTTCAGTTTTTGCCGCCGCCACACATCGCCAGCGAGCGAACGGGCCCCGCGAGCCAGGGCCATTTATCCATTGAACTAACTATGCTAAGCCCCTAAAACATCGGGTCACGGACTACGGGCTCTCTGCAGCAAAAACCACCAAAACAGGACCCGCCGAACAAATAGCCGGCCGTGTGCCGGCGGATCGGCAAGAGCTCCTTTTCGCTCGGAGTGGGCTTAAAACCCGTGGGTCTGGGTGGGTGACTCCGCCACCAGCCCATCGAAAATGGAGACTTTGGCGGTCAAAAATGTTTTGACCAATTCGAAAGAAGTCAAGGGCCCATAATGTTCCGCGCGCGCTAATCGAACTCGTCCGCCGAGTGGGTTTAATGCCCCCTGCATGGTGGCAGCCGGAGAGGGAGAGAGAAAGTAACGGCCTGGCTTGAAGTTCCCGAATCCCCGGAATGTCCGGTCCGGGGCCTGGGGCCGTTGTCGACGCTAAATCCTTTAATACATAGAAACGCGGATTTTATCAGTTTTGGGATTTTAATTTATGACCCGGCCGCGCATCGCTTTATGCCGCAATTGGGGTGTGCCGAGCGAACATCGGCTGGCGATGGGATTCCGAACACCGGTGGGCCGGCAGCCGGTGGCGCAGTTGTTGTCTAAACCGTTTGATGGATATGCGGCTCGCTGGACGGAAGTGACACTAGCACTCTCTGTGTTTGGGATTGTGATTAGCGGACCAACACGGTGAGAGAGAGAGAGAGAAGGCGAGAGAACAAATACACCGGAATCGGTTCTGATGGTGTTGCCCTGCCCCGGGGGGACCCTTTGCCCGATTATCGATGAGCTCGGCCAGCGGGTTCGTGGGATCCTTCCGCGCTCGGAGGTTCAGCGGACCAGAGCCACGCAACAATGACAGGAAACAAACGCGGACAGATGTCTGTGGCTGTCACCTGGGGTGTGGGCTAATGTAAGTTGCGCTTCGATTGACTTCAGGGTGCAGTCGACCAGAAGTCATTAGCTCATCCTGCTGCTGCTGCTGCTGGTAGTGGTGGTCCCGATCTCTCTCACTAGCAGCCCCGTACCTTCTTAGGGTCTCCTCTTGGTGGCTAATGGCTCAACTTTGCCCCCCGCACAAGAAGTGCCATTTTCTTCGGGGGGGCCATTTGTCCCTCGGTGTCCTAATGTGCGCCTCCTTTCGGGAGGTCATTATCTGCCCTAGGGCCCCTTTTTTTGCGCAGGCCGTTGCGGACCGTTGCTGCAACGCACAGCTACGCACAACAATGGACAACAAACAGGAAAAGTCGGGGCGGTTGAAAATTAACTTCCTGTCCTGAGGAGGGACACTAGAGTTGCACTGCGCTAGATGTGAGCGCACCCCCTCAGTTTCGAATTCCCGAGCCGATTCCCGATCGAAAGCGATGCGATTTCCAGGACGGGGGGCGGCGCACTAGAGAGAGAGAGGGTTCCGAGGGCAAGGGTGGACACATTCCGTCACATTCGATTAAGCAGAGGGCGGCCGAGCCTGAGCTTTCGGGAGTCCGGTCTTCCGTTTCGAATAAAACTAATCGATCGGGCCACCGGCCCGATAGCTTTCGATACGATTTATGGCTCGCCGAAGGGAGTTATGCAACTGCTTCCCATCGCGGGTCGCTGGCTCCTGGTGCAACCACCGGAACCACCGGAACCGATATTCCTATTTCGGTGTGGGGGGTTCGATGGGCGCACCGGCCCGTGAAGATGCGAAAGAGGATGATCGATAGCTAATGAAGGAAGTCGTTACTGGTTTGAATATTGTTGTCCCGTTTTTTCTTAATTTCGAGAGTGAAATTAACAGCACGGCCAGAGGTTGATCAGCGCAACATAATGCAACGATTATGTTTTTTTAATTGGAAACGTGAACCACGGTTTTTTTTATTTTCGGGACGATTCCTATAAAAAGTGGAAAACTCATTAGGAAGATCGAAAACTCTCATTAAGGATTGAAAATTCAATTTAAGAAATTCAAACTACTTAAACAATACACACAAAATGATCGGGTGTCCTTCAACAGGAACTCGTTTCAAGGTTTGCAAGGGGCTTGGGCAAGGGGCAAGGGGGCCTACATGAGCCTACCCAGCTCCAGGGCTTACCGGATCCAAAGGTAGGATCGCCTTTACTATGCCTACTTCATTGCATTCATAGATCGTTCAGCTAAATACGCCATCCTACCGATCACTTGGTAAAGGTCAACGTGGTGAAAGAGACAACGAAATCAAGTCGCATCCGTTTTCCCACAAGCACGCACACGCGAAACATAAATCGCCCTCCGAATCCAAGCGTCCCAGCCCGGCCCGGCCCGGCCCGGGTGATGGATGATTTCGACTTCCGTCTTTTGCATTACGCAAATTCCTTCTGATCCCTCGGCAGGTTTTTACAATTTCCGACTTAAATTAGTCACTGTCTAAGCTGAACTCATCACAAAACCCTGGGGCGTGCGCGATTATTATGCTCATGCGTGGGGCATAAAACGGGGTCAAGAAACGAATGGCCAACCCGTAAACTGACACAGAGAGACAGAGCGCGAGGAGCGAACTGCAACTGTTGGAAGTTGGCAGCTAGAACACAAATGGATTCGGCCCATTCCGGAGACATATGCAGATAGAGAGCGAGAGAGAGAGACAGGCGGCTATTTATTTAGTGCAATATATAATCATAATGATAATCACCATCATCATCGGTCGCCGGTTGGTCTGTAATTAACATAATCTATTCCGATATCTGCTTAGGTGCATCTACCCCTTTCGGTGCGTAGGCCCCTCTGCAAGACACTTACGCAATGCGCCCTTTATTGTAGGTGCAATTTGTTTCTCGAGGAAGTTGACATCCCCACACACAGCTGCCGCTGGATGACGATTTCTTTCAGTTTCAGTTCGCAGTGCAACGGAACATTAAGGAACCCTCTGCCGGGTTGAGGATATGAGGGTCACAGGATACCGGCGAACGGTGGCGTTGGCGGGTGATCATCAGCCATGCGTGAAATGCTTCCTCAGAGAGGTGAAAAAAAGGAAGTCCCATTGAACCGGGAATAAAAACCCGGACCGCACCCTGGCCCCCGGCCCCGGTGTCATCTTCCGGCCGATCCTCCCGGTGGTGGTGCGGTGTGCTTAGTGAGTTGGAACGGCAGCAGAAGAATCGGGCGCGTACCAGGACGCAACTTTAACATATGCCGGTGGTGTGGACCCTAACCCTGGGAACGCAGCGAAAGCGCTGAATGGGAAAGGGAAACCAACGGAAAAAACGGGAACGCACTTGCCGATACGGCGTTTCGGCCGTTCCGTGCTCTGAACTAACCGCATTCCTATCGAATTGGCACGAATTTGTCACAAAAGTGTGACTAACAGGGTGCTTCAGGAACGAGCCTTTGGGCCTTCCCAAGCAGGGCACGGCGCAATCAATCCTGCCTCCGATGGGTCTCGCCGGCTGCCGGGTGCGGTGTGTTTACATTTTTAAAGTGCTTTACTCACGCACCGAACCCCACCGAAGAGCGACTGATAAGGCCTCTCCTTCCCGAGGGTCTAGCTGGGTGCGTTTGCTTCATCAGCGGACCAACGTCATCGGCGAGCGGCGGCGCGGTGTTATAATGATCGTAAAATTAGCGGATATTTTAAGACCTCGCGGGACTCACTCGCCGCAGGATTACTCGTTATCTGGCGCCGTTGGGCCATAAAGTGTGCCGAGTTGGGGGATAATCTCCACCAGATAGGTCGCCGGTCGCGCCGGGTCCTGCTGATCCACGGGTTAGGCTAACCCTCTGCCCGGCGGTGCACACCGGACGCGACGCAGCACAGTCGTGACGCGCGGTCGGGAGGAGTTGATCGATCGGTGCTATAAATCAATTATCGGGGCAGAAAAATAATGGAAGCCCCCCCCCCCCCCACGCCCTGATAACATCCGATGACATGCGTGGGAAACGGATTTCGTGGGTTTTCGAGAATTAAAATCGAACACACCAATCCCCAACGGTTTGACAAATGTACCGGGAGGACATACACGTGCTCGGGGATTGCATACCTCGCAGGCTCATTAATTCAGTTCCATCTCCTGTTAATTTTAAAAATCGATTCGAAGTTATTAAGCCCCAATCGATTGGCGTATTGCTCGACACCGACTCGCGGCCCTATCGGCGGTGTCGTCGGAACTCTAGGCGATTAGCCCGATTGAAGCTTATCAGCTATCTGCGCGTGCGCCCGTTCGCGCTCGATGATCTGCCCAAAGGCGCGCTCGCGCTGGGCTAATGTAACTGTCGTGTACCTTAGAGTCCACAGAGAGGCCCGGCCGACCCCAAATGAACTCCGCCGGCCGAAAACCGGCCGATAAGAGCGAGTGGCGCGCGGGGCGCACAGAGCCTCAAACAAACCGTTCCGTTCCGTTCCCGCGGTGAACGGAACGGAAGGAAACCCACCGAAAGTGGCCCCCTTTCGCGAGCGGGCACGGTGTCGAAGGTGTTACACACCCCTTCGCCAAACGTCAATCGATCGACCGGCCGTTAGTTTACGCTTGAATGGCGATGACGACGACGGCGCGCGACGATAACGAAAATCCATTACCCAATCAAGCCTGACAGCGCACGTATTGCATCGGTACCTTCGGGCCCTTCGCAGCCCCGCTGTGTGAGTGTTTGGGAGGACGCGATGAGAGGTGACACCCTACGCCACCGGTTGGGCACCCTCCAACGCACCCGGCAGCGCGGCATATGCTTACTTACGATTAATCGGCCCACCCGAAAGTAAGTTCCGGGCGGCGGAAACACGACTGTCAACTGCCAAAAAACGGGACGCCCAAAATGGCGGCCGCTGACAACCACCCCCCCCCTGTGGACCCCCGTGGGCCTCCGGTTTCTAACGAGTTTTGTTTACAGCGCAAATAATTAACAAACAATTAACAGCCGACACCTTGCGATGCAGTTCCGCGCGCAAGTGCATAACACTTTCGGTTTCGGTACTCTCTCTCCCCCCGGGGCCTGTCAACCGTCGTGACACGCGGGTGCCGACGGCAAGCGGACGCTTCGGGCGCACGTGTTCCGTCGCTGTGATAAGAAGCGCTTCAGGATGGGCCAACACCTGCCTCACAATTTTATTTGAATAATAGAAGGGCGCGCGCAAAACACAAATTTTGTCGGCCAACGGCGCAAAGAGACTTTTTGAGGACCATCATCCATAAATAACCATCGCCGTTAGGTTCAGTGCGATAAGCGCTCGGAATGCTAATTAATCGGCCCAACAGCTACCGGCAAAAAGGGGGTCAAGAAAGTGCGCCAACCGGTGAGTGACGCTATCGGGGCTTCAGCATCACCGCGGCCCGCCGATTAAGACGGACGCCTCTGGAGCGTCTTTCGCTTTACTCCCGTGACGGGACGCCCGATCTCAGTCTGATCCTAATCGCGCCTGCCGCGGCGCTGACTAATTTCACACTCAAATCACATCTAATAAATTTATTAACCAATAAATCAATCGCTCGGCTTTGAGTCGGAGCTGGCGTGGTGCCTTGGCCTCTATCTATCCCAAATGATCCGAGAAACCGGGATCGCCGCCGCCAGCAATTGCACCAGAAGGCTTTCCGGCTAATGGGGCACACTCACCACGTGGTGAGCTTTGCGAAATTCACCAGAACCCACCCGGTGACTCTTGGCACTAATCTGCTGGCAATCATTAGTGCGGCCTGCGCAATGGGCCGCCGGAGGGCCGGATGAAGCGCTCATATATCTCCACTCCAGCGCCCCTTCGAGGTCGCGTCATCGTCGGCGGCGGCGCTTATCTTTATCGCGCCCGCCGACAAACCGTATTAAAGCAAATAAACACGTTTAAAACCCTCAATATCGCTTTGGCGTTGGCTGCGCTCGTTTGATGTTAATTCGTAGCGCGCGGTTTATCTCTGCCCCGGGATGGCTTTAGGGCCCCTGGCCTCCCCACAGTCGGCCGCCCCCAATGACCCCAATATCCCCGCCGGCCGGCCGGCGGGGAAGTACCAGATGTGCCTAATCGCGCCTTATTTACCGTCATATTGCGCATTCTACGCCACGGCGAACACACGTCAATCGCGCGGCCCATTTTGCCGAGCACAGCGGGAGACACCCGGTGACAAAGTTTTGCAAATGGCCGCCACCGGGCCAGGTGAGCTGCGTGAGAGAGCGCGGTGTCACCCGCTGGGCGATCCGTTGCGCGATTCGCGGACGCACCGAGAGAGGTGCGGCTTCGCAGTAAAACGGCCTGGCCCGATTGTTTCCTGGCGTGGCAGCGGATTATCGGGTCTATTACTGCGACTGCCTCACACATTGTGCGGTTTTGTAATGGTGGCCGAGCATGGCATTAAAAAACCGGCACCAGCTGCGTGTGTCGACCGCAGCTTACCGCGGAAAGGTTTTTTGGCCACCGAAGGAAACCACCAACCGATTGGCTGACAGGAAGATGACGGGACGGCCACTCACAGGAGCACTGAACCGTGGTCCCGGTTTCCGTTTCTTTGCTCTGCTAGGGCTACGGCTTAATCCTTTTGGCTGACTGGAACGACGCAGCAGAAGGATGTGTGGCATAACGCACGGCTCCGAAGCTATCAATCAGCGCTCGTTCCGAAGGACATTCTGTTTCCCATTTCGGCACCAAAATGTGGCAAAAGTAACAAGACATCATACATCGGGACGTTGGGTTGCAAAGAATAACTCCTGGCGCGGTGGCGATTGATGTAAATTCTATTTGTTCTAAATTCCGTACTAAAACATCGGATTGCCTACATTTAGGCTCATATAGTTGCATTAACTGAGCGATTATGATTTGAATTGTTTCGGAAGTGACGAAGCGACCTAAAACACAATTTAACGCCGTACACCATTTTAGAAATTAGAATAGGACGAATAGGACACATCTCATTAAAGGGCTGTGCTCTCCATGCGCGCCATGAATCATCGCTCGTGACGCTCGGAGCGCTCGGTCCCTCTAAACGGCAGATGGGAAATTATAATTATGTGTTGATCGAACCACGCTTCTTTACATCGTCTGCCGCCACAAGGTGTGATGCTTTCGCTGGCGAAATTGGCGCACCATTTTAGGCGGGGGGGGTCAAACCGCCAAATTTATTGGCCACAATAAATAATCCTTCCACAGGGCCCCCAGATGGATCACTTCAAAGTTGCCACACGGTTGGCCGGGTGTGGCCATGGACCGAAAAGCGTTCCAAAATCTCTGCTAAACTCTTGCGTGGGGCTGCGGTTTTATTTCGCTAATCAAGAGCTGCATACTCACGCCATGGGGAAGATAGACACAGATAAAGAACCCACCGCCTTAGAGCCCGAGCCAGGGCCCGGGCTGGATTTGATTATGGCGATTATAAATTAATCAACTAATATACGTGCGGCGGGCCTTGGGCGCTCAATTAATGCTGAGCGCGCACCACGGGGACGGGATGATGATTGCCAGACAGATACAGCCCGCACAGATACGGGAGACAGCGCGCGTGATAAGCCTCGTGAATCCCGCACGACACTTTCGGGTTGCGGGTGTGCTTGCCGTACGACCCAAAATTCCCCGGGTGGCTGGCTTGGCATGTTGGCCCCCAAACGTTATCAACCCGGCCAGATACATCGATTCGTCGAAACTGTCACCCGTTTGGTGATGTTTGTGATCTTGTCTGTTCCGTTTTTGCCCTCCGGTTGGAAGCATAACCCACCACTTTTGTGAGGATCCGTACAAAAAAACTCAAACATCACTCGCGGGAAAATGAATGCTAATTGAATTCATAAATCGGTTCGCGGTATGATCGCATTTCGCCCCGAAAGAAGTCATGAAGTGATCGTATCGTGTCGTGCGTCCACCGAAATTCTCTACCAGCAGGCTCTCGTCTTGGGCCGCCATCGGGAGCGAGATTCGGGGCCCAAGTGGCCAGTGTCCCCAGAGCAGTAGCAGCAGCAGCCACCAAAAAGGAGCCACCTCATATCCCTAATGTGACATTTTAACAAGATTTACACAACAAGCACACCAGCGACCAGCAAATGACAGCGACAGCGAACAGAGTGTCATCGTGTTTTAAATCTTCTTCAAACCTGTCTCGATTGCCCCGCGCACGGCTCCCCAGCCACCCACCCCCTCCGGCCCAGGGGCTGGCGATCCGAGCCGCACAAAAATGCCGTGGTCGCTCCTCGGACGCCCCGCGGGAGGCTGCCGCGATGCGCCGATGTTTGCGCTTCGGTTTTTATGTTGCTCGCCCTGCCGATGCTTGCGCTTGTCGAACGCGCAGACACAAACACGGGATTGAAGGGGATAACATAATGATCTTCGCTGCTCCGCTCCGCTCCGATCACTCCGAAACAACGGGGACGACGATCGTTCGCTCGCTCGCTCTGTTTTCAGGTGCAATAATTTTTCGTACGCGACATTCGCGGACGTGGGGCCCCCGAAAAATGTGCCCGAAATGACGAAAAACCGATTTCCAATCAGGCCCCCCCCAGCGCCGGTCGCTCCGCTCATCCTTTTCGCTTCCCCCCAGAGGGTCCCAAAAACGGCAGTAGCTACTGCGCGGCGGTTTGCCGAAAATATGTTCGCCCAAGATCAATGATCGATTAAATATACACTCTGCCACCGTTTGTGAGCCTTCTCTCTCGCGTGCCCTCTCTCTCTCTCTCTCTCTCTCTCTCTTTCTCTGTGCAGTTTTTTGGGGTCCTCCCTTCACAGACGGGACGGAACGGCCGACGAAAAGCGCGAAAAGAGGATAAGATCATGTATCAAACGTCAAATTATATCAAATTATTTTGCGGACGATCCATGTTTATGCTGCTCCTGCTGCTGCATAAGATTCCTGCTCAACGGGGTGCGCGACGACGACGGCGAGTGCCAACGCACTTTGGGCCTCGGAGTGTGTGTGCCCTGACCGCGTGTTGATGGATCGGTGATGGGTCCCCGAAAACCCGATTCCCGGCCGTATGTTTTAGGGGTTCCTTCCGTCTGGTCCGGTGCTACCGTACCCGCTGCAGCCAGGGGGCCCTCTACTCGCGGGCTTAATGTTGTATTTAAAATAATACCTATGATTGCAGCAAGCGAGCGAAATCGAATTAAATAATCGTTTAGACGAATCGACTGGACCGGGCAGTGCGAGTGTCGTAAATATTAATATCCATTTGAGTGCGGCCAATTTGTTGGCCGCGTGATGAAGCCATTGGACGGGCCGCCGATCGAGGTGTGAAGCAGGACCTTAATTAAATAAAAGCTTTGGAGGGTGCCGGGAACAGCAACGTAAAAGCAACTTGCCGATTTCTAATTTAGCGAGCAAAGGTTGCTTGTAAAATGAGGCCAAGTGCCGGCATATTAGAATACGACCTTCGCGTTCTGATGACCGCAACGTTGTCCCGCTGTCATGTTGTACTAGCGAGTGATGAACGTCTTCTTGCCACCGCCGGTGGTTCCCCGCCCCGCCCGGTTCTAATCATACATTTCTTTCCTGGCACGCGAAAAGGCTGGGCAACATCGCTCGGGAATGTGGTCCCGTGGTCTGCGTGGCCAACCGGTCACTGGTACGACGAAATTTGCCCAAAAAATAATTCGAACGACATTTATTTTCGTTTAGCAGGAATTATGCTCCCGCCTGCCGTCGCGCGAGTGGCAACGTCGATAATCTGGCCCGTTTTTCCACCCCGGCCCGGCTCGGCATTCCACCGTTTGTGGTGCGGCGAAAGAAAATGCGGAATTCCTCCCTGGGCTGCTCGGGCTGCTCTGGTCGGAGCGTCTCTGTGGCATTCCACGGCTCCCGGAGAGTTCCCTCGAGGCTCGCTGCTGCTGCTGCAGCGAAGGGCCCACGGGACTGCGCTCGGGACGGGCTCGGGAGACAAAAATGGTGGCCGGCCAGCGATCAGCGCAGCGTGTTGCGCCGATGCACATGTTTTTGCTGATCGGTGCTTGGGTGATTCCGGAACCAAAGCGACAGCGGTGAATGATAATGATGATAAAAGATGCACTGTTGATGCTGCTGCTGCTGCTGCTGTTCCCCTGTGATTGTTGCTGTCGTTCCTCTGTCGACGGCATGATGTCGGCTCGGGAATGTCACAAGCCACAAGGGTGTACAATATTGCTTCTCGGGGAGCGTAGCGATTTTGCGATGTATTTTAGCGAGAGAAAAGTGTTTAAAATTGTGCGATGTTTTTCACCAAACGCAACACACAAAACATCGCATCTAATCGCACCCATCCTCAGGCAGGCGTCTGGGTGTTCCGATCGAAGGGCGATCGAAATGGTCATTTTCCGATCACATACTGCGCATACGAAGGCACAAAGTGCCCGGTTCAGCCCCTTACACATTGCTTTCCGCATGTAAACACGTTCACGCGGCCTCGGCCGGTTGGTATAGTCGCCGAAGATGGTAAAATTACTTCGCACCTTTTCGCACACCGGCCAAGTCCACCGGGAGCCACCGTTATGCTCGCTATGCTCGCTGGGAGACGCGCCACGGTCGCCTACGGTGGCGCGACTATGCGCGAAGTAATTGCGCACGCGGACTCGCGGACGTTTAATTGGCAGCAGCAGCAGCGCTGGCCGGCCTCGGCTCGTTGGCGCGGCGAATTCCACAAATCTGTGAAATTTAATCACAACAAATTTTTCGGCAACCGCCGAAGTCGCGTAGTCGGGAAGCGTAGTGATAAAAATTCACGGTACACCACGAGCATCATTACGCGGTGTTGCCGATCGCGCCGGCATACCGAAATCAAATCGTTCGAATGCATTCGCGGCGGGTACCCGTGGTGCTTTATTGCGCGCGTGAAATGCGCATAGCTTTGACCAAAACGTTGCCGGGTCCAATCATCCCTTAAACAGGGGTCTCACGCCCGACGGGCCCTTATGTTTTTTACGCCACCCCGGCGCGCCGTTGAATTTATTTAAAATACATCTTAGGTTGTGACGAAGGTGTTTTGACTCGTATTAATCGATTGCATATTGTTTCTCGTTGCAGGTACGACCCCCGGTACGGGACGTCTTAATGGTTTCGTACGATCAGGTACAATGTATTCCACAAAGCTTCTGGCCGCTGATCCTCTCAAGCGGGACTTAACATTTCCCTTCACAAACAGTTCTCTGATTTAATGCAATTGTTTTGCCTCACTGTTAATGGCCGCGAACCCTTAATGAAACGCTGCGTTCGCATGTAAACAAAACCAAACGCATTTCGGGGGTTTTGGAGGGTTTTTTTTTCCACCGTCCACGATTTTCATTTTTTTCCATCACAACAACCATCCATCAACCAACAGCAGCGGCCGCCCAAATGGTGCAACAGAGTTTATCTGATTCGAACAACGCGGACACCCGGGCCCAGGACAATGTGGTGAGAAAATGGAAACTCCACACACGCCGGGAACGCTCGCGGGAAAGGTTAACTTTCCTACCAACCGCACCTCGGGACGGCGCAGGTGAATTTGTTCCGAAGCACTCGGCTCAAGTACACGCGCACTTACAGGCGCGCGGGCCACAGCACACAGTAGCCAGAAAAATTGACAGTTGACGAGATTGATTTATAAAGAGCTGTCCATCTTCGCCGCGTTCGCCGTGGCGCAGAACGTTCTGCTGTTCGAATGAGGATCCCGGGACCGGCCCGGGGCTCGGTGCCAATTCGCAAGCGCAGCGAGAAGGGTCCCCAATAATTCAAAAAACCCCCCCTTGGCAGGACACCAAAAATCAATGCACCGAGAGCGCGGGGATCGCGCGCAACCTGAAACGGGCAATCGGACGGCCGCCGCGCTGACCGCGTGCTCTGCATTTTTCCGTTTTTCAATTAAAAACCCCGGCCCGACCGAAGACCCGGTCCCGGTCTCGGTCCCGGTTTTTGATGGATGCTGCCCCGACCCGATCCGCCGGCGAGTCCGTTGACCAGCGGCTGCTGCGTAACCCCATCATCATCCGCGCAAAAACAAAAATGGCCGATTTTAAGCACAAGATGCCACAAGGGCCGACGAAAAATTAAACGTTCATTAAGCTCCGGTCGCAAACGGTTAGAGAACATGCACACCCGTTCCGTCCCGGGCTGCATCCGGATGATGCAGTTTGCTTTATCCTGCGCCCTGCACTCTCCCGCTCTCTTTCTGTCGCATTTTGGGCCCCCCTCCCCTTCGGTGACCGTGATCGAATCTAATTCTGATGGCCATCGGGGATCGACGAACGATCATTTTGCGCACCGCCCGGCCGGGCGGCCAGGCGGGCTTTCGCATAATGATGCCCGGAAGCGTTAAGGAAGCTTTCAGGGGGCCTCCTCACCACGATCGCCCCTCGCCAGTGCCAGCAGGAATCCGCAATCCATCAGCAGTTCGTCAGTCAGGCGCGCTCGCGCTGGCATCACTATAATCATCTCTGCCCCGACCGGGGCCGGGGCCGGTTTTTCGGGGACAAGCCGTGGACAAAATTAACCCGCCCGCGGGAGAAGGCGGCCCGCCCGCTCCGCGGTGACGAGTGCGCAATTGCACCCGGCTGGCCGCCGGGGGACCTGGGTCCGGGTCCGGGCCCAGGATAATAGAAATTTGAATTGAGAATGAATTAAAATTCTCTACACGTCCCTTAAGCTGGCTGCCGTGCGCTGGTTTCTTTCGCCTCCGGCGGCCCGGGGACCCCGGGACGGGACGGGAGTCCTTTTTAATGGACTTTTCGGGTGCAACGATGCCCCCTCCTTGGTGAAGGGCAGCACACGGGGAACAATTTGAATGAGCCAGCATCATCTGGAACGGGCGGCAGCGGCCGCCTAATGGACGCGAGGAAAAGGAAAACTCAAAGACGAATTGACGATAACGATGATACGAAATCGCGAGGACTCGATAATCGTCCCGCGGGGTTTTAAGTCGCGCATCCCGTCGGATCGATCCGGGAGCCAGCACCGTAATCATAGCGTTGCGCCCCGTTCACTGCGCCCCGAAAATCGCGTCCCAAAGTTTAATAATATGATTAATTTCTTTCCACGTTCGCGTTCGCTTATGGTGTGCCCTTGGCGTCGAAAAGCGAGATCGACCCGGCTGGCCCCGGTACGGCGATAATCTCACATCACGATAATCCCCTTGGCCGTTTGGCTGATCTGCAGCCGAAGCCGCGTTTCGAGTGCAACAAAATGCTCCCGATGTTCGAGAGGGCCCCGGCCAATGCTTATGCTTCATCATGCGGTAGTTCGTTGGCCCGCATCAACACCTTGGGTCCGGCGGTGTCGGTTCGCCGGTTTTATTGGTCAGCCATCAATCTTTCTGCATTATCCCGGGATGGCAACCCGGACGGGCTCTCCGGCCCGCGACACCTCGCCACGAACGGCCACCGCATTCTGAATGCATACCGCGACTGCATTCCTTCACCGGATCGAAAGCAGGCGCGACTGAAGCGACTTTGGCATGGCCCCCTTTTTGCCCTCCGCTGGGACCGCGTCACCCGCTCTCTCTCTCTCTCTCTGTCCCCCGGCAGGTTGTGGGGAAACAAGCAGAAATAGATGATCGGTTAAAATTTGGCACCACAAATTCATAAAAATTGAGCGAATTTCGAATAGGAAAACCTCGATCACTGGTGCGCCGAGCCAATTTACCCCGCAACCCGTTATCTCGCGGGGACACGGCCATCGGGCGTATCAGATTTAAAAAGTTAATGCCCTGCACTCGGTGGTCAGCTCCCGTGTGCGTGCCTGTGTGCGCGTTTAAGTACTTCAATTTTTATTATCATTTTCACCGAGCCCTCGACGACGACGGGCGGTTAATGATTTGTGTGGACGGAGCTCGGTGTAAATTCGAGCCGCGGTATCGGTAGCATTAATTAATACCGGTAGCCAGCCGGGCAGCGCAGAACAAACAGCTCGGGATCGGTGGAAGCGAACATGGCGGATGTCCCCGCACACGAGCTGTCAGTCGGCCCGAGAAGCTGTCACTCAAACCCGTCACCGATCGCAGCAAGCGCGTCTTTGCCGTCCCACTGCGGCTGCGCTTAAACCGATCCCGACCGACCGGCCCCAGATAGCCCACTGCGATTGGCTGAGGCACCGGACACAATCTAGTTTCAGAAATCTAGGAGCCACCGGGGACAAATCGTCAGCTAGGCCCGAGAATGAGCAAAAGAAAGAGAGAGAAGGGGAGAGAGAGAGACAGGCAGACTGCTCTCAGGCTGCGCTCGCGCCTCGCCTGCTGCTGTTTAATTTAACGAAATCCAGTTAATAGTCGTCTTATTTGTAATTATTTTCTGCACATGGTTTTTTCTCTTCTTAATCTGCACTTCGGGTTCGCGGCACACATACGCACTCGCACGCACACATACACCTGATACGCATTATCATCACCCCGCGCACAACCACCGCGTGCGCGAGCGCGCGAAGAAGCACGAGAACCCGGTCGAGAAGGTGATTGAAGTCTTTTGTATGAAATTCAAGCGACGAACCCCACGAAAAACCATCAACCGACCAAAGAATGATGAACCCGAGGCCCCCGGGGTCCGAACCCTCGCCCCACTGCCCCACCAGACACCGGGGAGGGGACAGCGAGGCAACCGGGTCCGGGTAGAATGGAATGAACGAACATGTGTAAATTGGGAACACTTACGCGCGCCGATGAGGGATACGCGCCAAAGAACCAGACCGCGAGCGAGCGAGGGAGAGATAGAGAGAGAGAGGGAGCGAGAGAGCATAAAATCAACTCAACATGACAAAATAACAACAAGTACGGAGGCAAAAAAGTGCACACACAGGGACCCCAAGATAAGAAAGGGCTGTGACGACGACGACGACGACGTGGCGGGCTTGAAGATTGATAGTAGCTGTGCGGTGTGGGGCGGCGGGGCGGTCATCCCCGACGTCGACCCCGCCGCGACGGTGGGAGCCTTGACGACGATGGATAAGGAAACAGGATAAAGGAACGTGTATACACCGGGCGTTGCATCGGGTTCCCGCCCGAGGGGCCGTTGATGATTTTGATGATGGAGCTGCGCCGAGCCCGAGCCCGAGAATTGAAAGGGACGACGAGATGATAGCATAAGAAATCCATCTCTCTCCCCGGAGGCTCGCCGGAGGCTCTGGCCGCGGTGGCGGCCGGGCCACCACATAAAAACTTGCTATGTGTGTATTTAGAATGCATTAAAAATTGCATACGCTCTCGATTTGTCTCGTAAGCCGTCGTCGTCGTCGTCGAGAGGATCATGTATATTTCGTCGTTGGCCGCGTCACCGTCGTCATCGACGTTTTCGTCTCCGCACATACACGCAGGCGGGCGGTCGCGAAGAATGCTGGGCGTTCTTTTGACAGTGATGAAGATGACGAAGCTGATGACGACGATGGATCGACCTCCTTCGCGGTCTTAACACTCTCGCCAGGACTCGGATCGAACGGTAGAAAAATATCAAATAAATAAAAATATTTCTCCACCGCGCAGAGAGAGAGAGAGAGAGCGAGAGAGAGGGGAGAGGGGAAGCGAACAACGAAGACGAACGCCAGACAGCCGGCCGGCCAAACGTACATAAAACAGGAGAAATAAATTTCAGTAGCAATCACCTTTTACGAACGGACAGAGTGATTATGTTCGGTTTGAAGTATTTTATTTTATGGTGATCTTTTGGCTGCCGTTCTCATTCCACCGCAAAGGGCCTGGCCGGGACCGCGGACCGCGGACCGCCATGCACTCCCGGTGCATGTTTGCGGTCGCTGCTGTTGCATTTTTGTGCCAATCGACGACGGGAATCGTGCCGCGGGAGCCGCACCGTTCGGAATCGACTTTTTGGCGTATTGATGTTTGATGATGCTGATGCTGATGACGATGATTATGTGTTGGATGTTCGCCCGTCTGCGACGATAAGATGGATAAGCGCCCGTGTCGCACGTTTACCGTTAGGGTCTTTCAATGCGTGACCGCGAAGACCCCGGCGACGTTTCGACGAAGTAAATCCATTGTTGTGCGATTTCCGAGCACCGAAATAGGGTGCGAAAAGTTTCGCGCGGATTTCGAGTAATTGAGTCCTCGCGACCAACAAATAAAAGTGACGTTTATTGCTTCGCAAACCGCTACCCACCCCGCCGCCAGTGGGGCAAGGTACCGGATTGACAAACTGTCCTGTCCGTCGTCGGGTGGCATCGGTCTGTTTTTGTGTTCGGCTGTGTTCCTTGTGTCTCCTGCCTTGGGTCCCGACCGATTGTTTTTATGTCCCGTCGACGAAAGAAACTCGATTTTGGGCCCCGCGAGAGTCCCAGGGCCTTTTTTGTCCGTCTTCTTTCGCTTCGCCTTTTGCTGGTGGCTTAAAAGGGCGTTCGGTCCGGAGTTCTAGAAGTGCAGCGGAACTTGTAAAACCCGACACGTTAAGCACCCCCAAACACAAACACCAATCACCAAGCCCGCGGGCAGACCCAGAGAGAGAGAGAGAGCGAGACATAATCGTTCAATTTAGGCGCGTCCCGTTTGCCATTTTTTCGACGACCGTTGGACCCGCCGTCCCTTGATCCGGACGGTCGTATGTTTCCTTTCGTGTCGTTCGATCGAATAGCGGTTGCTTATCGCACTTCGCTTCATTTCCTAGCCCGGGCGCCGGGAGGAAGAATTCGTCTCTACCCTTTATGCTAGTTATGCTGGTTGCACTACGCACGGCCCCGTGCATCCTTCTTCCGTTCCGTGTTCCGGACTAAGGGCACCAACGGCAAACGCAAACAATACCCGGAAACTCCCGGAACCCGGCCTGTGACAGGGGCGACAGAACGGGCCGATAAACACACGGGCAGCAGCGCTCTTCTTGCTGCTTAATCATGTCCTCCACTTCCTTAGGTCATGGTTCCGTGGCACCCCCGTCTTCCGGGGGCCCACCATTCGCCATTAAGTCGGTTTTTCTTTCCGCCTTCGCGTCCGTTAGGGTGTCACTGGCAAAGCGAAATTGTGATGCACATTGTTTCGCCCTTTCTGCCGGATAGACCTTATCACTGGAGTGCGCGCGCCTGTGCAGGCCGTGGGGTGCCGTTTGGCCGATTACCCGAATTCTCCTTCCCTAGGAGACGGAGGATTTCGGTTCTTAATGTATGTTATCGCGCCCTGTGCAAGAGCGGTGCAACGTGCATCGTCGGCGATCATGCACCGCCTCGCGACAGCTGGTGGTCGGGGCCGAAATTTGCATACTGACGTCGCCAACGGCGGGGAATCGTCAAAAAGCGATTAAGCTTGTAACACTTGGCTTGATAACAAATACCCCGCACCGAAAGGAGGCCACCACCGGGCTGCGCTACGCAAACAATGGAAAACCGTTACGACGTTTGGCGCGATCGGCCACTCTTTGGACAAAACATAAGGAGGGCATAACGCATACTTTTAGGCGTAAAACTCTGTGCATTACTAGTGCAGTCCGATCGCATTGTGAACGTGAAATCCCGTCCCGGTTCGGAGAGATACATGTGTTTGACACATTCCATTACCGCCGTCGAAGCGACGTGAACTGCACTGACTTCGCCCCCGTGGGTAAGCGAACCGTTTAATTAGAAACTATGTAACGGTCAGATTACTTAGCGCCAACCGTTGCGCCAACGCACTGCGCACGCTGCACGTTCCGAATAAATCACTCGTTTATTGAGCATCGTCTCGTTCATCGTTGTCGTCGTCGTCGCTAGCGGGTTTGCGCGTGACCGTAACCGATCTTCGCACCCACTCGGCCCCCGGCTCCGTGTGGCTTTAAGACTTAGAACTGTGCCCGCTAACTCATGCGTCAGTCGTTGTTGTTCGCCGTCATTCGAAGATCACAAGCATTAGCGCATTGCCTGCGGGTTGCGCACGGGGAGAGGCCACCCCACCCGGGCGGGGGGGCAGTGGCGCTCGGCAGTGGATCGAGATTGGTTTTGATTAAAATTGATATCAATCGATTGATAAATTTCAATTGATGGCAATGGCGACCGTGGCCGGGGATTGAGATCGGCCGGGTCGGATCGGGAACGTGTGGCGGGCGCGAGTGAATTGCGAAAGCCAATCGCCAATCGGCACCCTGACCCCGGAGGGTTGGTCTATCTCTCGCCCCGCTCCTGAGCTCGGTTGCAACCGGGGCCAACCCCGCGGGGGCTTTGGTTGCGGAAACCTTCACCGACCGCGCGGCCGGGTGTCGGGGCAGGATTCCGGCGCGTGACGCGTGACGAAGCCGGCCCTCGAGGGGTGGGATGGAAAAAACAGTTTAATAAAAGAGAGTAACTATGCACACGGGCGGCGGCCCCGGGGATGTGCTGCTCAATAAATCACAAATCTGCCACCGAACCTTGTCACCTTGCGACGCACCATCTTCGCGATGGGCAAAAACGGTACCCAGCGCCAAGTTTTCCTGCTACTGCTGCTACTGCACTGGAGCCCGCCATAGACGAGGTGGCCCCCAGCCCCAGAAAAGGGCAGAGCGGAGAAGAGTTCGGCATCTTATCAAGGCTCGATCAAGAAAAGCTACCCCCGGTAGTGGCCGGGGACACCGACTTCGCGCGAGGCCCAACTTCACTTATCACGCGGCTGCCAGCGTCGCGTCGCGCCACGGAGGGAAGAAAAACTTTGAAGAACTCTTGGCCCCGCGAGCGAGAACGGCGAGGGCACGGCGAGAGAAACGGGGTAGAAACTTTTATTATTATTCATTACAATAAATCATTTGTCATTAAGATGTTGCTCCTGGTTTTAATTTTTTGTTATCATATTCTTCGTCGCGCTCCGTCTTTCGGCTGACGGCGCACCTGACGGCGCACGGGGTGGGGTTTGGCACAAAACCGCGGACCGAAACAGGACCAAGACCGCCACACGAAATGACTTGGCAAAACGGGACGCTCGCGGGACGGCTGGGAGCGGCTGCTCCCGTTCCCCGGGCCCCGATCGGAAAAGGATGGGCCGACAAAAATATGATTATTCATAATTTCATCTCCCCGGGACTCTCCGGGGCTCCGCCGAATCTCTAACCAGCACCCGGCGGCCGAGAAGAATGCTGCGGCCGTTGTTAACACAGAAATTTTCATAATATTTTACGAAGATTAGCCTCGAAGCTGCGTGTGCATGTGTATCGGTGTATGTGGATGGCGCGGCATTCTTTCGCGACCGACCAGCCGACCGACCGATGATCAACGGTGGCGGCAGGATGACGACGATCGCAGCATGGTTCATTAATTAAGCATATAATAATGGCCACGGGCTTCTGTTCGGTAGCTGCCGCTGCGTTTCACCGCCTGGCTTTATGTCGCGCGGCCGATCGTGGCCAATTTTTTCTGACACTTTTCGGCGATTTTTTCGGCTACTTCTTTGCCCGATCGCCGAGGATTACTTTTGAAGCAGCGAAGCAGAATGCAGTTCTGTGCTTGGGAATCGAAACAATTGGTTCGTTCTCGGCGGTGACAGACAGTAATTAATAGTTGTAATCCATGCTGGTCTCCAAATTTAGATGTTTTTTTTTTCATGAGATAGGCGAAAGAGGATTTTTAATCCCCTGCTGGTGGGGGCCTAAGGTCGAACACTTCCGACAGCTCCCGAACGCCCAAAAAACGCGCTGCAACCCGTACGTTGGCACCCAATAAATGGCTCGGCACGGGGCATCACGGGCGAGAGAGCAAAAACAAACGTCACCCAAGAAGCAGAATGGAGTCACAAGCAACTCCCGAAGAAACATCCGGAAGAACCCGGCCCGGCCCGGGCCAGCGGCAAAAAATAGAGCAAAAACCAAATCAACCGAGGAGCTAACAGAATCAAAAATTATTTCAATTTCGCGGCGTCCGGGGTCCCTCTGCGCCACACGACGACGGGCGCGATTGGCAAATAAACGAGGCCGGGTGGAATTTATGATTCCACTTTTATGCTGCTCACACAGGCGCGAGCGCGCGCACGCCGGCCGTCAGCCGTTTTATGTTTTCACTCGTTTTGCGTGAAGCCCACGAGCGCGTGTGGTGGCGCTCGCGCCCGCTGTCCGGTGTTATGAATTGCCCGTGCTTATATTTAAATGAAATAAAATGTTACCCATGGCAGCTACCGTGGCACGCACTCCGGTGTCATCGGCGCGTTACCCGGAGGCGCGAAACCCGACGGCCAAACGGCGAACAACCGCAACACGCGGGCGAAAATGGGGAGAAAGAATCTAAATGCAATTATGTTGCGCATGCGGTGCCGGCGGAGGGCCACATTTTCACACCACATCATTCAGGTCGGTCGGCGTGGCCGGTTCAGTCGATAGAAAAAAGATTAGCGACACATCGAGAAAATGTTATGCGTCTATTAACCTCCCAAGCGGAAGTGATCATTCAACCCACCCCATTTGGCGTCACTTTAATGGCCATTCTTGGAACACTTTGAGCAATCTTAACAGGTCTTAAAAATAGTGAAAGTAAAGACAGTTTTAACAAGCGAGCAACGGCATAAGAATTTCGAATGCCGATTGCCTACATTCAGGCGCTCCCTTTCTAACTAGCCGTGTTTGGTCAAACAAATAATGTAAACGACCGTTCTATAATACTTGTCTTAAATTCTTCAAATTATCCACAATTTCATTCAAAATGGCCAACGCAAACGTAGAGCCAAAGGTCCGACTTTGCATGCCCTTCGTTAGAAGCGATTATTTACGACTGTTGCGCATCCGAATAGCTGGCCAGTGAAGCAATAAAATATAATCGCTTCTTATTATCTGCCATCCACACACTCGCAGAACTCGATGCAGCAGCGTTCTAATTAATCCAACATTAACCGGTCACATAAAACCACAGTTCCCCGTCCCCGGCCGAGCGACGGTTTTGGGGCGAACATTTTGGCACCTTTACTTTTTCGGTGGGGAGCCTCTCGAGTGTCAATGTGGCAGCCATAAAAACTCCGAGCAGCAGCAGCACTGGCCAGCCGAGAAAAAAAACACCCGAACAAAACGCGCATAATAGCCGATGACACTGCAGAGATGCAGAGTGTCGAGTGGCCCAACGGTGGCCGGCGAGCACGCGGTCCGTCGCGCCGGTCCTCGCCAGCATAATGATGCAACAGGTTGCATGGGAATGTGTCCCGCGCCCTCTTTTGTGTGTCAGGCAGGCAGCCTGGCTACTGTTTCGCCGTTGGTCCGGTCCGGTGTGTGTCCCAGAAGCCCACCTCTAATTTGGTGTTCTTTGACTGCCCCGTCGTCGGCCCCGGCGTTCTTCGCTCCTCCAAATAGAAGGTTATCATTCTTGTGCGGTTGTGTTTATTGCATTTCGCAGAGCGTGTGTTCCCTGGGTCCCCCGGGCTGGGCTTTTACTTTTTATTGCCGGCACGGTGTTTGTGATGCATCGCCTCGCATCATCGCCTGGGTCCCCCCCCTTAGCGCGGGATGTCACTCATAATTGTGCGGCGCGCCGATGGCCCGAACCGTGTTGTGTGCGCGGAGAAAATGGGTAAAAAGGATAACAAAAGGATAAGGACTGCCTTTCGGTTGCGGTCGGTCGGTGCGGACCCACGAACGGGGTTTGCATTGGGCCGCTCCGTCCGTGCTCGGTTCACTTTCCCTGTATGCCCGGTTCGCCCGGTTCGTTTTCCCTTCGATGGCCAGGACATGGCAGAACATATGTTAGAGGCTCTCGGAAGCAAAACACGAGGGGAACGGCCGCACACGGACTCACGCGCAGAGTGTCCCCGTGTCGAACGGGGAAGAAACAATATTTAAATAATTGTCGTCCTCAATTAATTGCTAGTTTTAGTTCGGACCGCCAGCGAGACGACGGACGCTCTCCGAGTGTGCCGTTAGCTATTATTTGACATTGAAACGACAACATCGGAGTCGCTGAGACCGGGGCCGGTGCAGCATAAGGCATGCGGGGTGCGACAAGTGAGGGCCCCCAGAGGGCTGCTGGTGCTAATGGTGACAATTATGTAGACGAACGGCTTAGACCAACCGATGGCAGATGTCGTTGGCACTGGCTTCGCTCGCGCTGCCCTTAATCTTAATCTAACGGCCCGCAAGATGTCGACAGACGGTGGTCGAAGTGGCGCAAGGAGTTCTCGGATCCCAATTGGAGTAACGGCGACCCGTTGGCGCTAGGGCCTATGATGATGTAACGAGCAGATTAGCGCCGTCCAGGAATTGTTGGGAAATTAATTAAAGAACTAGGCGATCGGGATCGCCTAATGCACCAAATTAATCCTCTCCGCGAGTTAACAGGAGATCAACATTGGAGATAGTATTAAAAGAATTTAAAGTTGGGACGAACGAGCTGTCTCCGGCCAGCGTTTGGCATGCGCATATATTCGCCGTCATCACCTTATCTGGCCAGGCGACCCGTCGGCGGCCACTTCACCCCCCCAACCCTCGCGCTGCTCGCGCGATCAATTATGATTAAAGCCGCGTTTACTCCGCGAGCACTACTTAACATCGATTGACCTGCCGGCTGCCCGGGTTTCTGGGGTTTTCACTTGGCACCATTTTGTGTCCGTGTTCCGTGCTCCAGCAGCACTTGACGACGCTTGAAGATTACACACCCGCGGCGCGTCGGCCGTCGTCGATCGTTGATTAGGATCAGAAACGCCAAGAACTCGCCGTAGCCGTTTGCAAACTTCCAAATGTACCAAATTCAAATTCGTAGCTTAAAGGCCGGACTAGAATACGAAAACAATACTGGCAACCGAGCTCCGCTTGGTTTCTCCGCTAGTCGTTGACGGCCACGATTAAAGTTAATTCGGTCGGTGACGATCTTGGCCCCGGCGCCCGGCCACCGCCTAAACTAGTTCAACAATCAATCGCTTGCTCGCGGCGCAACGCAACGACGATGGTCACCGATGATTTCATGTTCCCACTCGGGACTGCGTGGTGTGCTGTTATCGACAGTACGATCGGTCGTCGCGACATTCTGAAACCTTGCGAGCGACCACGAATTCCAATCGATCGCACCGGAACGCCTCGGGAGCGGAGCCCGGTGTCGGTTAATTTAATTGAAACTGATTTCGTTTGAGATCTCTCGAATTTGTTGCATCTCACTTCTGGAGTTTGCCCGGGGGCCCACAGCACAGGCACGAAGTAAGCTGCACTTGAAACGGCCCGCCCGGAATAGTCGGTTTCGGAATCTGTTACCCAACTCGAATTATTGCGAAAGTGCCAGGAGAGTGTGTTAGGCCACTCATTGCATATTTGCAGGCGTTTTCAAGCGATAAAGATTTTAAAATATAATTGAGTCAATATCAGACAATCATAGGCATCCCAATTGGGATTGCCTACATTTAGGCGTACGCCATTTTAACGCCAACAAGTATGCAATTTGTAATGTTTACAAGCGTTAATCGAATGAATCCCGTCACTGTTGCTTTCCTTCCAGACACAGGCTCTAGCCCTCACGCGTACCAAGTCCCCGAAGAAGGAGTCTTCGGTGCCGGTTTCTCCATCGCACGCCGGCCACGAATCCGAGATGGCCAGCCCGAAAGCCACGGCCGGGGTCACCATTTCCTCCGCCAGCAGCAACAGTAGCTGCGCCGA
The DNA here is from genome assembly GCF_943735745.2 of Anopheles bellator. Taxonomy (NCBI): domain Eukaryota; kingdom Metazoa; phylum Arthropoda; class Insecta; order Diptera; family Culicidae; genus Anopheles; species Anopheles bellator. The sequence continues at coordinate 55,174,425 of NC_071285.1, read as the reverse complement.
GACCCCGTCCATCGGCCACCACGCCGGCAAGCTGATGTCCGCCGATGGGAACGGACCAGCCGCGCACCACCTTTCAAGCTCGACCTCGAGCAGTTCGGCCAACGGTGCCGCTGGTCTGTCCCTTCCGTCCACCCCGCAGCACGCCGCGGCCATCAGCGTGTCCCAGTCACTGCTGGCGGCCGCCGCCTCCGCCAACCGTTCCGTCACGCCCCGCATCAGTGTCGCTACCTCGCTGACGGCCGGGCCCGGTGAGAACGGGGCCAGCAACGGAGCGCGAGATAGTGTCTCCGGTCGGGACAGTGTGGTGCCGCCGGTCTCCAATCCCACCAACGGTCCCGCCAGCGTCGATCGGACCATCCTCCAGTCACCGGTCGCAGCCGTCGCGGCTGCCGCTGCCGCGATGCAGGATCGGAAGCAGGATTTCGACTTCAGCAAAGTAAACGGTAGGTTCCGTACGCAATACATGCAAAATCAATTTAGTTTATTAACTCCCGAAAGAGTGTTTGTGCGTTATGTTTAATTCCCGTCCCCGCCCGTGGAGGGTCCTTTTGTCGGGGATGGGCCGGAGAAAAAATGGCAAAAACCAAACGCCACAAATTGGCGGTCATCGAGCAGCATCAACCCCGCAGAGGGCGGACAGCGTTCTCCCGTTGATGGGCAGCCGAGCCGATTGAAGCACTTTTTCTTTGATGCCTGGACCCAGGACCCAGGAGGGTTTTTCGGGGTGAAGCCGGTCGTACTTAGTGCCGGTCGAGGCAGATAATTAATTTAGTTGAGTGGATTGAATGATGTTGCGCGAGGCCACTCTTTTGAAGATTATGCACATTTGAGTAATAATTTCGACGGTCGTCCTGGATATATCCTTCAAACTTGTAATAATTCCAAATACGTTAATTTACGTTAAAAGTTGTACAATTTTCTGTAATTTAAACACACCCATCGGTGTCTGGCTGGCGACTTTACATGTCCGGCGTCCGTTCAGGCGACAATGTCCGCAGTGAAGTAACCATGGACCGGACCGGATTTCCGGCCGGGCAGAGTTCGGCAAAGAACGGCCGGCCGGCGCATTCACGATGTAGCGCATAATCCGTTAAATACACATAAAACACCGGTGCGCGCTTAGCGTGCTGGCGGGAACGCTGGCGGGCTCAGGGTGGGCTCAGCAGCTTTGGGCAGAGGTCACGCCAGATTAAAGCCCACGGAAAAATCACGCCATGGACTATTAGCCCGTACACTACACCCGGCTCGGGGTTGGGCCGGTTTTGTTGTCCGAATTTTATCCACCCCAGGGCGGCGGCTGACCCGACGCTCCCGCGAGCACTGGATCCTGGATGTGGGGAACCCGTGAGTCAAACCTGGCCCCAGCCCGGTTGGGTTAACCTTTCGAAACTGTTGAGCTCACTAATGCCAGGGGTCCAGCTCCCCAGGTTCGGTGTTGGTTGGTGAGTTCCGATCCGGGGAAGAGTTAGTCGGCGCTATTATGCTGCTGGCCGACAAAGGCTATTGGTCGGAAGCTTGTAACGCACAAATTATTAGCAAATATTATTACAGTTATGTGCTTCGTTTAAAAAGTGATTCGTTTTGATGGGAACCTTACATAGGGTGATCCGATTTTCCGTAACCATCCCAATGCCACAACATCAACTCATTTCAAATTATTAATACGTCCTAATTAATATTACGGTGACGTTCACCAAAATTAGCCCATAGTCCACAGGGCCGAGGCCGTTCCATCGGCTTAGCCACCACACGGGCCACAGTTTTGATTAATTGAAATGCATTTTTGGGACAATCCTCAATTTATATGTTTTAGGCGGATTTGTCCATTGTCATCCGAACGAACGGAGCTGGCTGGCTCGCACGCTCACGTGGGCACATAATAAATCCTTGATGCAATACATCGACCAGCACACCACGCCGTGCCGGGCATGTTTGCCGGAGGACGAATCCAATGGCAACCGTACCGGCCGCAACAGCATTTCCGGGATAGGGAGAACCCATACCAGCCGTCGGCGGCCCGATGATTATCGTTTATATTGTAAATTTTCCCCAACATAATATCGTAAATGCATTCATCAAAGCGGATAAATGAGTGGCCAGCGAGCCCACCGCCAGGCAGCTCCCTCCACCGGACCGTGTTGGACAGAGCGTTGCCTCGCTGCGAGTATGGGAATTAATATTGAATGTCGTCGATGTAATAAGAGTTATTAAATGCTGCGAACATGAATTCCCGGCCGACCACTGGCTGGGTAAGTCTGTGCGAATTTAATCAAAATGGACGCAAAAACGCATGAGTAAATATTGAATCGGCAAAGAAGATTAAGATAGAATCCAAATTAGATGGATTAAAACCGACGGAACGAGCGGGTTCGCGAGTGGATCAACAGGAGCCAGAACGTTGCAACCGTACGAGGCGACCCCGCCATACGAGGCGATCGTTGTAAGCCAGCTCACTATGGAACGTGCAGGGCCGTCCGGTTCCGGTCCGTTCGGAGAATTATCCTTCGCCAAACAGAACAACCAAACGCAGACCTGGCTGGGCCCCGAATGGGCCCGAAAACCCGGGGCGATATTAATCGGAGTTTCATCGGGCGTGAGGCGATGATGGTGGTGGCCAGTGTTCTACGTGCTTTTCGGTGGGTCGGTCGACAGGCACATGTTATCCGGGCACAGGGCGCGGATAAGGGCCAATTTTCGTAAGCACCACCCCGATCGGAAGCGGAACACGATCGTGGGATACTGGCACCAAATCCGTCCTGGCAGTGAACTACCCAGGATGGCCCCAGGGCGCCGTGCCTATCGCACCGTTCGGATATCAGTTTACCGGAGATCAAAGAGCACGCACACACGTGCCGGTGTGAGCATAAACCTTGGTCACGTTCACCGGAACCGGAACCGGGGCACGCATCTCGCAAGAAGCAAGTGTCAAGCTTGGCTCCTCCGGCAGCTTATCGGGGGATGATGACGGTGATGACGATTGAAAAGAAACCCCGATTCCATAAACGATTGCAAATCATTCAATCAATTGACCGCGGCCCGTTCCCGCGCTAATTGGGATAATCCTTTCGGCAAGCGCACGCCCCGAGCTGGCGAGCCGGGCTAATGAGAGCGGCAGAGGATATGATGATTGGCAAATGATTTCCCCCCGATTGCCCGAGGCTCGCGGGGCCATGGCAACAGTTTACGCTTTAGAGACCGATTACAATTTGGCTTTCGCGGGTCGGGTTCATTATTTATTTGGGATAATAAAATGGCAATCAAACTTCGTGGCGGCGGCCACCAGTGAAGCTCCGAGTAGACCATCATCGTAGCAGCATCAGCTTGGTTGCTAACGGCAACCAAGTGGTGCTGTTCCCTTCGCAACAAGGACCGAAACCGGCGGAGGCAACATAACAATTTATTTAATTCTTCCATTCACGGCACTCGCGGGGTCGGATCGAATTGACAAATCCTGGCTTCCCGCGGTTCGAGCCCCTTCCGGGTGACACAATGCACAAATTTCTCTAATCCTTCGCGCGCTGAGTGTGTGCGTGAAAAAGGAGCCCGAAAACGTAGATAATCCTTTTTCTCGTTCAACCGAGTGCACCGATCGGCACTCGGGCGCCGGAAGGACTGGATTTGAGCTTAGAAAGATGGGTTCCGGGTGGGCCGTCCCTGCGGCGAACGCGATCCCAACCAAACCAGGGACGGCGGCCCATTCAGGGCCCGAGTCCAGGGCTTTTTAATCGATTTTAAACCCACGCCATGGCGCAACGACGCGAACGCCGGCCGTCGGCCGGCCGGCTGGCCCGCCGGATGCATTCCGGGATTATGCATCTCAAAACCGGGTGCCATTTAATCGACACAACGGCACCACCGATGGACGCTGAACAAGATTTAGGATCCCTGCGCCATCGCCCAGCCGGTTGCCGGTGGGCGATTATTTGAATGTTTCTGTTGCGTCGTCCGCGGGTCGTCGTCGGACCGGCATTCCGATTCCGGAGCTGGTAACACGATAGTTCCATCGAACGAGAAGTGACCAATCCGGTGGATGGTGTGAAAGATAAAGCAGCCACCATCGGGTCGGGTGGCGCGAAAACGATTAACGCAATGCGCCCCCAGTGGGCCGGGTCGACAATCATCGATCCTATCTCGAACTCCCCGGGGCATGTTTAATGTGGCTCGGTCGGGGTCCTCGAACTCGATGAATAATGGTGGATAAACATTCCGGCAACCCGGCCGTCCACTCAACAACCGGCCTAGAAAAGGATTTAATGTTTGGTGGCCCATGGTCCCAGAAAGTGCTTCCCAGAATTATTAAGGAACACCTCGCCTCCCGGCGGGACCACGCAAATGTTTCATTTCCACGATCTCTAATGTAGATTAAATAAATCCGCCAAATGTTTCGTTTGACATCCCCAAACACCTAACCTTTCGCACAATCGAATCGCGAAGCGAACGGCAGCGAGCCAACGGCAGCGAATCCTTGCTGCGGAAAATCCGCACGGGTGGCCGTTTATTGGTACGCTCCACCGTCCAGACCCGGCCGGTGTGCGCCATACGGTGACCAGCGCCAGTCGTCATCGGTGCGCGATCAACGCACGGAACTCGAACGATCCGAGCACGGAGAGGCCGTTCGCGAAAAATCCCTAATCCTTTCGCCGATTCCAAAAAACAGGTCGTCGAATCGGGATTACGCTGCTGCCGCTGCTGTTGCTGCTGCCGCGTGGTGTGGTATGGTCCTCAACCTGGACGTTGTTGTCCGGTTCGGCTCCTTTCGATGGCCTCACTCATACGCTCACCGGGCAAGTGGTACGGGAGCGAGGCTTTTGGTGGCTCACGTTTTTACCGGGCGGCCCAGCCGGGGGAAGACTTTACACGACACCACCGAAATGTCACCGTGTTGCAGTTTCTCGCCTTCACCTGTGAAGGATTTATGGTGGGACACCCAGCCCGGCACGGGCCCGGTTCGATGAGAGGAACGTTCCGTGGGCGCGATCGCGTGCTAAGCCGAACGATTCGTCCCGAGCGGCCGGCAGTAGCAACGGAAAAAACGGGAGCCAGGACAAACCCCAAAACTATCACCAAATCGTTCAATCCACGTAAAGGAGCCGCTCCTGTGAGGCCGCTCTCTCGGAGCTGCCGGGTTTCCCGGGAGTGCCACAATGTACGGAGCACACCACGGGGATTTCAGCTTTATTTATGTATAAACGTCTCCGGGGGTTCGTCCTGCGAGTGTCGGCGGAGATTTTTTCCGGCAGCGAAAGGACACGCGAGCAACGGTCCGGCCGGTCCGTCCGATTTGTCCGACGGACACACACCGGCCACGAGATCACCGTCCACGGATCTTCATCATCAGGATCCGCGTATCGATGTATCGTATTTGTTTTAGGCGAGGATTTGTCGCCCGTCGTCCTACATAATGGATACGGACAGCGGGGTCCCGGTCACCTATCCCCCCTCCGGGGGACTCTCTAATCCTTCGGGTGTCTCCAACCCGAACCTCGACTCCGACCCAAAAAAACCTCAACCGGCCGGACCGTGAATAATTTCTTTTGCGTGGTTTTCCCGCGTTTCAACACCGCGGCGGCCGCGCCATCAAATGCTATCGATTTTGATGCTCCCGACCTTCACCAACAACCGACTGCCGTCCGTGGAGCCGGAAAGTGTCTCGCAAACCACATCGTTTCACATACGCCACCGAGAGGCCTTCGATCCGTCGCCATCCGTCGGTTCGGTCGGGATCCTGTCTCTCTCGTTCGAGGATTTTCTTAATCCGTACATACATAAACTCGACAAGACGTTACCACCGTCGCCGCCGTCGGCGGTGACGACAGCGCTCAAGGATTTGCCCCACACAGCATCCTCCTCCTCCTCACACGGGGTGCCCGGATCGTCTTAGGACACATCCGCAAGGATATTGTTCGGCCCAGTTCCTGCTTCTCGCCTCTCCATTATTCGCCCGTCTCGCTCGCTCGCTCGCTGGCCCCGGTTTCCGATAGTATCTGTTAGTTCAATGGCTTTCGGGGTTCAGCCAAGGATAGCGTTTCCGCTCGCCCCGCCGGGATTTCACACCCCCGGCTCGGGGTGGCCGCTGCCACGGGGCTAAATCCTTCCTCAAACACACCGTCTGGTGGCAGAGTATGCAAACACATGCACACACATATACGCGGGAAACAGATCCAGCGCCCACATCTCAAGACACGGATACTTTGGCCCCTTTTTCCGGCACCGAACGAACGCAGGGGCAGAGCAGAAAGTGAGAGAGGGAGCGCGGGGAAATCTTTCCGTCTTAGCTCATCTCGGTTCGGGACGGCCGCACACACGGGCTGGCTGACTGACGAACGGTGGCCGCCGCTTCCGTTATCCTTTTTGTGTGAAGCCCAATCCGGGCACACACCCACACACACACGCTCGTGATCGGCTTAATCCTCGGCCTCTCATCCTTGGCCCCCGGCGAGGGGACCGGCGCGTCGCGCATTGTTGGTGTCGACGGTCCTCAACGTCGACGGCGGCGGTGGCGTGGTCGTCACGAAGGATGCACAATAGGCGAGGGAGTACACACCATCATCTTGACCCGGGCCAGGCACACCGGGCGCACATTGTACGATGGTCAAAATCCCACTTTCTGACTCCTTAACTGTAAGCCACGAGAATTGGATCGCTCGTTGCTTGGTGGAAAAATTTTCAGCATCCTCCAAGAAGGCGATGCTTTGCGATGAAAACGCTTTAAACTGCGAACGCTCACCGATCAAAGTAACCGGCGCGTGGAACCTTCCGACGTTCAACGGTAATAACTTTCGTTTAATTACGACCCAGCCGCCCAGTCTTTATTGCCTTTCCCCCTTTTTTTTGTGGACGTTGTTTTTTCGGGATTTTCGTCCGGGAAGCGTTTAACGATAATCTCGCTCCCCTGGGCGGATGCGCTTTTTCCGCTTGTTTTTCAGTCGTAATTTTTAATCACCACCCCCCTGGGGGCCCGGTCAGGATTACCGACCGACCGACCGGCCGGGACTTCTTCCGCGATTCTGCCGATCGAATCCGAAAAACTTTGTGACCGCCGGCCACCCGGTGGCACTGTGCCCGGAGCCCGAAGAAATCCACAAATCCATTCGCTCCGTTCGCTCCAAATCCGGCATCTTGGCGACCGGAGGTGAAGAAGCGCCCTCCGTAAGACGCTGGTGGAGCGGGTCCGAGGGGGGCGGCGGAAATCCCGCTTTTCTCCGTCCGGAGCTGTCGAGCGCCAGATAAGATTTATTGTGAGTAAATCCTAAGCCGGGAGGAGTTCGCGTTCCTGGCGTTGGGTTTAGTGAACTGTGCGGCGAAAGCGCACGGGAAACGGGCGTCTCGTGGGCGTCCTTTCGACCACCCACCGCGGGGCGGAGGGGGATTGCCCAAAACTTTGCCTTCAGCCCGGACTGACGGGCCCCGGATTTGGCACAGCCGAGGATCTGCAGCCCCCGGGGTGGCTACATGTGTTGGCACACATATACACAGCGGCAAGGAGCCTAATGCGCGTATATAGGGAGCGCCATTCATCCCCACGGGCGGACGGCGCGCGGAATTGAATCGAAACCCGAGCCCGAAAGGGAAACTCTCTCTCACACATACGCGCAGAGGGAAAAAACCGTTCCGAGGAGAAGAATAATGCTTTATCCTTTTATCTGGATTTAGCCCTAATCCCATCAAGTCGCAATGGAAGCATAGCGGACCGAACCGACCGTGCTGAAATTCTTTCGTCCTGGCGGCCGGCTGGCCGCGTATGAGTGTGGACGGCGTAGCACTAGGGCCCGCACCACACACACCGGCGCACGAGAGATCCTTTCGAACTCACCCTTCTGCCCAGGGCCAGTTGCACCATCTGACGGAATAAAAATCCGGCAGCGGCGCGCGCGCGCTGAAAGGATAAAGAATTAGGGATAAAGGATTTACATTATTCCCATCCGCCGTGTGCCGTGCCGAATCGACTGCAGAAGGGGCAGCCCTTCCTTGCTCCCGGTCTGTGCGTCTGTGTGCGAGGATTGGTGGGCTGGGAAGGATGTGCATATCTTGCCCGGGCCGGATACCCCGCCCGGGATAGAGATAATGATAGAGAGCCGGATATTCGGCGACCGACCGACCGACCGACCGACCGTCGTCGTCGTCAGTCCCCTCTTTTATCATCCTTCCGCGTGGCGCGGTGTGGCGGGTCGCGGATCGCAGGATTCTTCGTCGCCGTCGTCGCCGGATTGCCTTAAGGGCGGGAGCCCTTCGGTGCCGGCTGTGCCACCGAACGGTAAAGTTTCCTCTTAAGCCCTCGGCAAACAGTGAACAGCGATATATCCCTCGCCGCGGCTTTCGCTCTGTCTCGCTCTCGTGGCCGCGCTCCTTGAAGGGATTACGGACGATACGCTCCACACAGCAGCAGTGCCACACGGATATAATGGAATCGCACTTCAAACACAGACCCCGATCGAAAGGAGAGGATAACCTTCTCGAGATTGCCGGCCCGTGTGGTTCGGTTTTAATCGGTCACAGTGCGTTAAAAATGTTTTGACGTGGTTGGCGTATTCAAATTTAAGGAAAGTAAACAAATTTTTGAAAGTAAAATGTGGCAAAAATGCAGCGAAAATAACAGAATGTGAAGTCATGATTTTATTATTTACCTGTATAGTTACTTATTATTCACCGTTTTTCTTTCAATTATCGCACTTTTTGTTACTTTTTCATATATTTCGGTACGAACTTTCTAAATTATCACTTATAACAAACAGTTTCATTTAACAAATATTATGACATGGCGTGCTGAGTGAACGGCGACGCGTCAACTGACTATTTGACGTCTGTCAGATTCAACGGAGTCCGAAATCCGATCAATGCAACATCACGTCGTGCGGAAAAAAATCAAAATTAAGTGAAAATACAACAATTACATAACAAGTGCGCACACATTTTAGCTCATCTTATCTCTTTAATTAAGCAAATTGCTCGAGACAATTATTCAACAAACTTTCTTTCTCTCTAATTCCAGGTATGTCCTTAACCTATCCCGAAGACGGGTACATAACCTCACGCAGTACGTAAAATCATCCATCGTTTGATACATAATTTTATAGTATTTGGAAAATGATATTCCCTAAAACGTGGGCCATTCGGTACAGCCCGCCAGTCGGGTCACACTTAATCCCTAATCCATATCCCGAGGAAACGGCCCCCCGGCCCCGGGTATATCCTTTCGCTTTTGTCGACGCTAACGCTTCTTGACGCAGCAGGGCCCCCTGCGTCACCGACCAAAAAAAAGTCTGGCTTCTTTGCCAGGACGTGGATGTGCGTGCCTGTTTGTGTGCTGGTGCTCGAGTGAACGAGAGCGCGGATTATCGTCGTGGGGCCGGAAAACGAGAAAACCCGGGGCCAAAACAGAGAAATGCCCGAAAACTCTCGGAACTGTTGATGCGTGATTTCGCCGCCGGGTGTCGGGGGCTGGGTGTGGTGCTCTCACTCTTCCTCTCTCGCTCACTCATCGTCTGTTTTGTTCCCGGCACAAACACAGTGCCCGACAGAAATCGTCGCCGGCAGTTGTGTTGTAATAATTCGCAGCATAAAACTTTATTCAAATGTCCAAATGCTTCAGGCGATCATTGGGATGTTGATGGCTCTTCGATTGGCCACTTTCGGATATTCGCAATAGTTTTAAGGGCCGCTCGCACACTCGGCACCGCACTGTGTCAACCGGCAAAGCCAAACACACTCGCGCCCTTTGCGGCCAACCAGGAGTCTGGATCTGGCATCGAGAAGTGGCGCACGATTTATGGGGTGTGCGTTTCTGACGGATGGGTGACGTTGAACGGATTGATAGATAAACACACACATACACATCCGCGGCTTACGGCGGCCCTTGAAATCTGAGGCCAGCCACGGAAGCAGCGCAGGGCAGCACAGCCGTGGGTAGGGATTAAAGGGCCCGCGTCAGATCGAATTCCGAACGCCGCCGTGCACCGCCGGGGAAAGGTGAAAAAAGGGATCATCCCTGCCATGGGCCACGTGAGCGTGCGAGAGCGAGAGAGCAAGCATCCCGCTCGTTCCCGGTGTTGCGCGCCCGAGGGGACCACATCCTTATCCCAGGCAGCACTTAATTAATAGTAAACGATAACAATTTATTTTTCCATCCCTCGCGCGATGTTCGCGGCCCTCGAGGGGACGCGGAACATCCCTGACGGAAAGTTTGCCGGCTCTCGCTCCGTCGCCCTCGCCCCTCGCGGGCCCCCGGGGCCCTCATTACAAACAAATTAAGTTGTGCGTGGCTCGTGTCGGCGGATTATTAGTCTTCGAGGAGCGTGGTGTTGGGCAAGGCGCTTTTGGGCAAGGGTTTGTTTTTGGCAAGTCACTAGAGGTAGGTGGCTTGCGGGGCGGGGTACTCCCCACTCCCCGAAGAAAGGGGTACGGATCATCGAAACAACAAATCGAAGCCCATTAGCGGGGCGCATAAGACTATGTGGCCGACGATAGTACGAATTTATGATTTATCACCAGCCAATTAGAACCGCTGAGCTGATGTTCTGCGGAGCTGTGTCCCCGCGAGCGCCGGAAGTGCGCTGGCCCCCGCGTGGATGAATGCTGGAACGTGATTTATTCCGGTTTATGTTTATCTGCTCCGGCACCAGAAGGAGTTGGTTCGCCTTGTTTCAACCGAACGTCTTGGTCCGGGTTCCGATCCTGCGACGTGCGGATTTTGAGTGCCCAAGGTCGAGTAACGTGTGTGTGTGTGTGCGTGTATGTGTGTGGTGAAGAAATCTTAAGACTCCTCGCCCCGGATCGGATCTTCCGGCACCGAGCGCCAGCGCCAGTAATGGCTCAATGGCGAGCGGACGGACGCGACAGGGCGAAGGAAGGAAGTTAAATCCTTTTGCCGCATACTTTATCCCTTTTTCTAAGTTTCCCTGCAACGGGACCGAAAACCCCCGCGGACCCCGCACCCCCCCGCGGGTCGGTAGGAGTGGTGGAGAAAGAATCCTTAAGAAGCTTTATCTCTATCCTAACACAGATTCTTCGGCAGCCGCTGTGGGCCACAGATTTCGCCCGGCGCACACACGCTGCAGAGGAAACAACTTGCCACGGGGACCGGGCGGCCGGAGAGGGACCCGGGGTCCCCCAATCCTGATCCTTCGGCTCGGGCTTCGTGAGTGAAGTGAGGATTTTTCGGTCCACCAGCTTCGGTTTCTGTGTCTTCTCGTGTCCCAGCTCGTGTGTGTCTCTGTGTGTGTTGGGATTCCTTTATGAATCTTAGCCGTGCCCTGCCGTCTTCTTGGTGGAGCAGGTGGAGGTGTGTGCAGCCCCGGCCCACTCCCGGTCGGCCGGGAACGCGCAGGGCTCTGTGAGAGATAGGATTAAGTCGGAAATTCTATAGAATTTATAGATTTTGGATTTAAGGCAAGCCGAAGAAATGGATTTCCACCCCATCTGCTGGGTTGGGTTGGGTTCCGGGGAGCCTTCTGCAAGCCTCCAACTTTCGAGTCCCCCCTTGCTTGAGACAGACCACCACAAAGTGACACTTACTGAGGAAGACGGAACGAGATTATGCATGAAACTGATCCGATAGGACCACGCCGCACACGGTTGGCTGCCTCTTGCTTCTTATGGCAAAAGCGAACTAGGCGGGCTTCGGAATTTCGTTGCCCGAATTTTAATGGTCTCCTGAAAGTGCAGTCAGAACGTGCTATAATTATTACGCTAATATTAGGACCCCATTGAAGGACCTTTCATCAGACAGAGAAACGGTTCATTTGCACCACTCGCTGATTATTTTTATTACTTCTCCACAAATCGTATCAAGGCAGTCATCGTCATCGACATTAGCGCCTCGTGACAATGGGACACCCCAACACACGCGCGATGATATACTCGCCCATAATCCGCCCCGCCGGTGGGTGGAATGTTGACGCTTCGCTGGGACGGAAAGCAGCTCCGTTGTCGCCGCGCGCTGCTCGGAGTTAATCTCGAAAGGACAGTCGTGGAGATTAGGATACCGCGCGCCACAGGCACGATAATGTGTGTCTGTGTCTCGGTTTTCGGTGTAATGGGCGCGCGTTGAACAGTTCCTAGAACGAAAGCCCCTATTTCGGAAACTGTTGTGGTCGTTGAAATATTTCATAACTAATGCCATGAAGCGCGGATAGCGTTGCCGGAATGCTCTTGCTATAAATACTATTTCGATTAGTTTTAATAATTTTCTTATACGCTTCACGGAAGCTTCTTGCTCCTCTTGCATTAGAAAACACCAAGCTGGTCACCTTTTATGGCCCAGTATGCTCTCCTGTTACTTTCGAAGGTTATTAAACCTAAATTAAACCGAAAAACCAACACAAAACACACTCCGCAGAAATCTGTCGTTCAACTCGGCAACGTCTCCCAAAACGAGGACGACAGCGCGCCGTTCGCTTGTGGTGCGCTTTGTGTCCGCGCCGTCATCCGCGTAACAACTTCCTGTTCCTGCCACACCACACCGAAACCGGAAGGAAGCAAGGATATCGGTCGGGCCTCGACACGGTCTCCGGATGCTGCTCTCGTGCTACACACTGGGCGAACTTTTATTGGACCTTTTTTTCCTCATCGACTCCGACGACGTCGACTAATGCCGGCATTTTTTGCCGGTTTGCATACGAGTTTGTCGAGCCACCCACACACGACCGGCGGAAGATGTCGAGCGCGAAACGAGAGGAAAAGTAATCCACGGCCACGGCTCACGAGCTAATGCTCTAATTCCTAGTATGTGTTAATCCCTGTTCCCCGGTCCCCCGGACGTGCGAAAGAGAAGCCGAGCGACGGCGACGAGCCGGATGTTGCGCTTTTCCCCCGCCGCATGATGTGAATCCTACAGTTGGGTCGTTTGTTTTGTATACTTATCGCTCCCAGCCCCACCACCAACGGACGTTGGGCGGCCAGCGAACCGGAAATCCGGCACGCATCGCACGCAGCCAACCGAGAGGGTTCTCACTCGCACCGTCTGAGTGAGTGGCAGAGTGAGAAGAGAGAGAGCGCGAGCGTGAGAGCCTCACGCTCATGCGAGAGGCGCGCTCACGCGCGAGTGGTGAACGAGACGATGTTGAGGGTTAATCTGTGGCTGCTTGGATTAGGGGGTCCGCCAGAAGCAGCGCACACATCACTTCGCATTAATTCCCGTTCCGTTGGCGAGAAATTCCTCGGCCACCGGGGTACTGGAACCGGTAATCCTCAATCCGCGAGCAAACACACAACCCAGTGAGGCCCGTGGGGGGGGGGGCTCGGGCCCGTCAACTGCAAATTGCAGTTGCAAATCCAAACATCACGCCGGCTCGGCGCACTGCCTCTTACGCAAATACACTGGATCCCGAGGCCAGGGCGCAGGGATTACGCTAACCTCAAGATTGCGCCGCGCTCGCGCTGGCCAATCACTTACGGCCGCTGGCCGGGGCCGAACTGGTCTTCGCCATAAGTGGGGCCCGGGACACCAACCTGTGTGCGACAAAGTCGCATTAAGCACCGCGCGACGTTCTTGGCACGGCACAACGGCCACCCTAAAAACTAGACCGGGCAGTGTATGTGATTTTTGCCCACCGGGGCCTCTCGGACATAACAAGATAAAGTAGGATTAGGGATTAAGGAAAATATGATATTTGTCCGCCACGACTCGTAACACGACCCACCGGCCACGACAAGTTGGGGTTGGCATTTCTGGTTTTTGTCGCTCGGCCAACCCCACGAGGGTGGCCCGAAGTCGTCGTCGGCCCCGTTAAGGAGTTTGTGGGGGATTTTTTCATTCCTGCGGTCGATTTGCGGTCTAATCCAACCAGTTGCGCCCCTTCCAGGAGGCGCACGTGCTAATTAATGCTCATCGCTTCTCGTCCTTGCTTCGTGACCTCTGCGATTTCGGTGTGTTTTTGATATAAAAAGCAGCTCATTAAACTTTACGCGAACTTGACTCGCTTCACTAAATATTGTTTCAAAATCACGACGACTCGCGACTCAACCGCCTACGGCCAGGAAAGCGATAAATATTGACCCGCCGGAAACTTCGATGAACGAAGTGGACGTGGCCACTCCGCGTGATTCGGCTGCTTACGAGTTACGAGTTTAGCCAATTTTCATCAACTTCCTACGCGTCTGTCTCGGTGTGTGTGGAGAAGTTAATTAATTTATGAACTTGCCAAACAAACGCGCGCCGTTTGATCACACGGCCACGGCCACGGTTCTGTGTTGTGGAACCACGTCGACGGAACGACGACGACATTCGGCAGATCAGTGTCCCGGGTGCGATGCGGGAGAGCGCTCTGTCTGCCGTTTGCCTAAAAGGATTAAGGCATCGAGGACGGATTTGTCTGAAAATCCTTCAACACACGTCCCGTTCCGTCCCGGCACGGAGCGGAACGCATGTCGGTGTGCGCCTGACCCGAGCGCCAACCGACGACGACCACGACGACTCACATCCTTCAGAGTCCTTTCGCTTCATTGGGTTTGCTTTATTTCCCGGTGTGTCCCCCGGGCCGGGCCGGTGTTTATACGGCGACGACTGCACTTGCACCTTCGGTCTTAAGATGCCGGGCTTCGACGGTGGGACAAGTTCTCCGGCGACGGGCTTAAGCCCCCCGCCTTCTTCTTCCTCCTCCAGCCGAACGAGGGCAAATTATAAAGATCTTTTCCGTTGGCCCTATAAAGTATTAAACGAATATATATCATACTTAGCATCGCTTCTGTACGAAGACGCCCCAAGACGCGTCCTCCTGGCCACCGTCTGGGGTGGTGCATTGTTCTTCATGCTCCCGGCTCCCCGCCGGGCGGGTGACCCGCGACCGGGCCCGGTTCGAAATGGGATGTGGCGCACCTGTCAAACCGTCACCAAAGCCCGGTCGCCTCGGATTGGGCCCGGGGTCCACCGAGAGACCTCCGTGACAGATAATTTCCTTATGCTTGCCAGCTGTCCGTCGTCGCCGGTGCCGCACTGCCGTTCTTGATTGAATCTTGAATAAATCTTATCTGGTGCTGGTGGGTCGCCCTGACGTGGCTCGGTGGCGCTTCCGATCGAGACCGACCGGGCTTTGCACTTCTGCACTCGGCGCAATGATACACTATTGACAGCACCCGAGCTCCAGGTAAGACTCGGACTCGGAAGACTCTCAGGTCTCTCGATGATAGGCATTGTTTTTTCCCGCTTCTTATTCGGTGCCCCGGATCGTGCCACAGTTCTTAAGATTTCCCCGGGAACGCTTTCCCCAGGATCTCCCGTGCAAAGCTCCCGTTCTTCCAGCAGGCAACGACGACGGACGATGGCCTCCGATGGCCCCCCCTGGCCGATAAATAATGCGCCAAAAGCTTAAGATTTTTAAATGAACCAATATCGGATCCGGGGCCGGCCAGGACGACAATCGGCAAATCGGGCGCAATGTGGACTGGTTGATTAGAAAATGCAGGCAATCCGGCGCAATGACTTATTGACTGTGCTGCCGAAGGCCTTCAAGGGGGTGTCTCCGCCCTCACGTAGCTAATCGAATTGAAGTGCTTTAAAACCGAGCCCGAGATTCCGTTCCGAACCGGGGCACAGCTAGTCCACAAATCTTATTTGTTTAAACAGATTTAAACACCATCTTAAGGCCGGATGGGCCAAGGCGAACCCCGTTGGGCGTCAACGGCCCGGGCCGGTTGGGCGTAAAGCCCGACGAGTGTTACCCCGTCTTAGGCTCAGTTGCAAAACTCGTAATCACATTACACACAGAGAACACCGCCCGACACCGGCCAGTCGCGATTTCTTCAGCCGGGGGCCGGGGCCGTGCGGTTTTCGACTTCGGAGGTCGAATATTGGTGCGGCTACGTTTTGACACGTCCGTAGTGGTCCTCGGGTGGGGCGGCAAATACAAAACCCCAGCCCGGAAAGCCTCCGAGGGTCTTCCCTTAAAACCCGGTAGCCGGTGTCCCGGTAAGCCTTTCGGCCAGGCGCACTAGGCCAGCGCATGCACGTGAGGGCAGCGTCTTGAGGCTAAGGAAAGTATTAGAATTTATAATCTGTGGGGCGTTCGCTTCTGCGTCTGATGGAAGTGTCACCACCGGGGCCCGGGGCCGAACGTACGGATGTGCCACCAATTAGTGGTGTGGTCGATTTGAAAATGTTTTACCAAAAACCGAAATTACGCCCCGTGCGCCGCGGAATTAAACATTTAATCAGATTTGGTTGCGCCCGCGTGGTCCCCGCTTCGCTGTGGTTTCCAAATCGCCGCCGACCTGGCCACCGTCATCATCATTATCATCATCAGGCCATCGATTGGCCACAAATCGCACGGCCAAGGGGGGAGCGAAGGTATCGGGTGAGAGCAGCTTATAAGATTAATCCGCCGGCCGACCGACCGATGATTGGTTGCCGGATCCGGAGATTTTTTCTTTATGCGCCAGCTTTTTTTTTTTTTTTGTTCGGTGCAGTTCCGGTGCGCGGACGGGACTAAAAATCCGGTGCACCGCCAACCTCCTGTGGCAGGACATCGATTCAATTATCGATGCTCCCGCTTCACAGCGCATTATCGCACACAGCGTGCTGCGTGCCGGAGTGCATCTGCGGCCGCGGCGACTGACTGCATTGCTGTCTGCACCCCGGATTGTACCACCCAACCCGCCTCCCCCGGGGGGGGCTAATTGATCTGGTTATGGTAATTATGGCTCAACATCGGGATCGACGGGAGCCATACGCAAAACCCGACAACTCACGAAGGGATTATGGGCGGGATTTTTTGTTGCTGTTTTTGCCGTGTCTGTGGTCCTTGGGTTTCGGTTGCCCATTGCCACACCGACCAAACGCTGGGCTCCAGTAAAGTACGATCATGCTTTGTTTCCTAATTCACCCAGCCTCAGTTATTCAATGTCGAAACGAATCGAACTTCCGTTCGCTTAAAGTTGATGTTCAAAGTTCGTACGATTGAAAACCATCCCCAGCCCATCCCAGGTCACGAAGCAATACTGGAAAGCACAAAAAACCCCGCGAAATCCCACGGCAAACGCGCTCCCATGAGTGCGCCCCAAGTTATCCGCTTATTATGGAATTAAAATTATATTGCCGCGGCGCATCGCGGCAGCGTAATTCCGCTAATATGCATCACCACCGTCGCTACCAATCGCTACCGGCTGGCCGCCCGGTCCCGGCTGATTGACTGTTTCGATTGGCGCGCAGGACGAGAGCGAGCGAAACAGCGAGCCGGGTGTGGGCGAAAGTGGCCCACGGCGGGGGACAACATAATCACCACCCACTTACGCGAATGTCACCGCCGCCGCCACCGCCGTCAATACGCGTTACGTGATTGAGCAGATGAACCGTGGGCCACGATTTTCCACCTGCCAATCCTCCGGCTTTCTGGGAATCGGAGCGAGCGAAAGGGAAACACCCGGCCGGAAGGATTAAAAGGGAGACCGCTACAGTTACGGGTGGCCGTCGGGTAAGGAAATACAAAAAACGGGTGCCCGGAAAAAAACACGGTGGAACTCGACTTATATTCTCTCGTCCTGCCACTGCCGGGCATCCAAGCTTCTTGATGGGAAACAATAATCGTTATGATAAAATAAATGGCGCATCGTCAATGACACTCCGGAAAAACGAAGAAAAACCCGAGTGATTTTCTCCGTGCCGCGGCCGCCAGCCAGTCAATTGGCTGCCAATCGTGCGCCGCGATCACATTGCTCATCGAATTATTTTTAAATTCACTTATTCCCGAGCTGCCCGAGCAGCTCATCCCTCTCGCTCTCGCTCTCTCTCTGCTTCATCCTTGCGGGCCCATCCGGCACCCGGTTCGGTAACTTTTGCCGGGCGATCTACGGGATTTCCAAGGGATTTGTTTTCGCAGCCGTTCCGCATCCACTGCGTTTTCGGAGGCGAACCGAAATTCGGTCGGTGATTTGCGTTGATTTGCGCACATTTTCACGGGGAGGGGGGCACTGCTCCGGGGCGGCGTGCGGCCTCGTCAGTTAATCAGAGGCTTAGCCCTCGTCCACTTCCACCGCGGGTTGATTATTACGAGTCCTGAGCGTACCCAAAACAGCCTTCTGAAAGAAACCAACAAAAAAAAAGAGCGGTGATGGAACCCAACGTGGGCCTAATTTTCCCGAAAAAGAGCTGGATAAGCGCAATCGGTGGGCCTTTGGGTAGGGAAAAGGGATGAATAAATTTCAATTGATTATTGTCTTATTAAAATGGACGGCGGACCGCTTCAATTTTGCGGCATTTAAGAATTTTCGGAGGCATTAATTCAAATACTGAGAGTTGTCATTTTTGTTGCTTCAAAGCAAAGGACACTCACAGGCATTTCCGTTCAATTTAGCTCATAACACGGAACCTTATCAAACAGTGTGGTGGTGCCTACAGTTATGCAATCCGCAATACACCACGCTTCGAGCGTTCAAATCCCATTGAAGCCGCCTGAAGGTATGCAACCAGAAATACACTGCCTCATTTTTTCCTATTTTTTTCAATTTCTTTCGATAAAACTTGATGAATTATTACAAAACGCTTCACGAATCACGTGCCTTGCACCGGAGAAAGGTTAAATATAAGCCACGAATCGATGTTGGGTGCCTTTTTGGCCTCTCGCTCCCCCGTTCATCCTTGAAGCCGATTTGCAAACGATTATCACCGGGCACACCGGTAACGTGCGGGGAGCGCGTCTTGGTGGCAACGAAATCCCAGCCTGAAATAGCACACCGACCACAAGATTAGGCCATCGCGAAAGCGTCCACGAACCGGGTTCGGCCCGAAAAACTTTCGCCCCCCCCCCCCCCCCCCCCCCTTTCGCGGCCCCATGGCCAGGGGGTGGCTTCTGTTTTTCTTAACTCTTATCTTGAATTAATTTTAATGAAGGATTTAATCCTTATCCCCACGAACGAACGAACGAAGCTGAGGCACGAGGGGCGGACCGGAACGGAGCAGGAGACGGCAGGGAAAAAATCCGTCAAATTATCGACCCCGGAGAGTGACATCCACCCAAAAGCCGTTGCGATGGCCGAAGCCATCGCCCAACGGTGACTCTCTTGCCGAAGGGAATTAGCCAAGACGGAATCAATCGAGTCGGATTATGTGCCACTCCGGCCCCAGAAAGTTGTCTTAGGAGCACGTCGCCTTGAGCAGGGCCTGATAAACTGATAAAATAGAGATATTTGCCATCGAAAATTTGCATTCCTCTTACGGGTTTTATTTCCGCTTTAATGGCCTCCGGAGTGCCGGATGCCGTGGCGTCTTCGGCTCGGTGTTCGATTGTGCTCCATTCACGTACACGGCTTCACGCGCGCCATGAATGTCTGTCTGCGCACACACATCATTATCCTTGGGTCCTGAAGGGTCCCTAATCTCCACTTCGCAAAGGCAAACGGTGGGCAGGATTTCGAGTACGCCCGAGCACCGGAGCGGGCGTTAACTCATCGAACGGCGGAATCTCTGCATCTCTCGCACACAAATCACAAATTCCGCCGAGCCGGTTCCCGAGCCTGCCACCGAGTAAGCGAACGGTCTTGCGAGCCTTAAGAGAGCTTTGGCCCGTTCGCCGACCGGCGCGCTGCTCTCGGACGAGTTAAAAGGTATTATTAATCAAATAAATATATTCTTAAACATCTTCTTAACCAGTGTAGGCAGTCGTAGGGCCAAACGCAGACCAGGTGCAAAAGTCTCTAGTCTCGGCCTCGGCCGGAAGCTGGTACGAGGCAGAGGATTTCGCTCTTATCACTGCCACCTATCCGACGAGCGCCACGCACTCCAATCGACCGGCCGGCCGACCGACCGACCGACCGACAAATTGCTTAATCCTTTTCCTTAAGATTTGCCAATACAGAAACACACATACACGCACGTAGTCTAAAGCCCTCCGAAAGGATGGGGCTCTCGATGTGCAGCTGGGACGTCGCCGTAGAGCCATCGCGTCTTGTCTTTCGCTCGGCTCGAGAGGATCTTAGAGCCGGGCCCGATGGAAACGGCACCATCAGCCATCAGTGGCGTCGTTATCATCGTCGTCGTTACTATATTTCTAGTATTGTTATCATTATTTATCGCAAACCCGGACGGGAGGACATATACGCACAGGAACCTATCCGGAAGCTTCCGGAGTTTCCTTCCGAAGCCACTGCCACCGTTTGGGTGGATGGAATTAAATGGAAGAAATAATTCCTCGGGCCTCCAGACCCGTGGCGGTAAGGGCGCGGTAGAAGGGGGCCCCGCCTGGCCCACCGGAGAACGCACACCGGCTTATCCCATTCTAATTAGTACAGATTCCACTCAAGAGAGAGAGCGAGGCCCGTGGGCCGGAGGCGGAAGACATCTTAAGACGTTCTCCAATCGAATCGAACTCACCCGAACCAGCGGGCGGCTGTGGGTGGGTGGGTGGTGGGGTCTCCTCCCGCACCTACAATCCGGAACTCGGATCGCACTGGCTTGTGGTGCGAGCGACCAGATAGTGATTTTGTGAGCACCTTATTAGTTGGCAATATCCGAATGTAAATAGTCGGTGGGGAAGGGCTAGCGGAGGGCCTGCTGCTCGGGTGGCGCGCACGGGGCCATGGATCAAATCCCGAAACCGGCCGGAACGCTGGAGAAGAGAATCGGTTGCTGCTGCTGCTGCTGCGGCTACCGCTGTAGTCTATATTTGACAAAGTTTAATCCGTCTCCCGGCTTCGACCCGGGCGGTGGTGTGATGGATGGATGGCGGAAATCCGGCTCCCCGTGCGAGTGTATGTGTATGTGTGCGGTCCGCTCTGGTCCGCCATTTTCATCCTCCTCTGATTAGTTGGAGCTCGCTGGTGTGTGTTTCTTCTGCGAACCGTAAAAGGATTTACCATCAGCGCCGCCGCCACCGCCGCCGTCAGGATTAAGGCGCTCTCGGGGACGGGCTGGCTGGACCGACGGGATGTGACCCGTCGCCGCTGTGGCTTAGACCACCCCCCGGGGCCTCCCATCCCGTCGGCACGGTCACTTGCACGGGAAAGTTCTCTATCTCCATTCCAGCGCGAGCTCAGCTGGATCGGAATTATTTTAATTCACTTTCAGAAGGACGACCGCCGCGCAACGCGATCCGGCATCGATTGATCCTCTGCCGGAAGCTCTGCCGGTCCGTCCGTTTCTAACGCGCTGGCCATTCCTTCGGAACCAGCAGGTTTAGTTTAGGTTTCCCGAAAGCGCAGCCCTCGGAGCGGCGTGTCATCCCGGTGACAGCGCTGTCGATCTGAATCGGGCCGTGTCCCGATACCGTTAATCCGCAGTCCCGTGACGGTGGTGGAGCGAAGCGGAGTGGCCTCAAAGTGTGACCAACGACTAAGCTGGGTTCAGGATTTCTTTCTGCTCGGCTCGGCTAGGGGGCTCGGGCGATCCATTGTGTCCGCGTGCCTCGCAAATGGAGTGATGAGATTAACTTCCCATCCCGGAAGCGCCCCCGGAAGAGGTCAATCGGACGGGCGGGCCACGCAGCTGTGGCTTCAACGACAAACTTCCTGGCCCGCCGCGTCCCGAAAGTGGCTTTCGTTATCCGATTGCGAGCCGACCCACCGCCGGGACGATATCGATAGCCGCGCATCGGACGGTGGAGTTTGACAAATCTCGCCACCGAAACCGAAACGAACCCGGCACCGGCATGACAGATTTCACCGGGTCCAACCCCGGTGGCATTGGATTAGTCCGTTTCAGTGGGTTTATTTGTGCGAAATCTAATCGAAGGCCAGGCTGGGTCGCCGTGGGATTGTTTGCCTACGGTGGCAGCGTCGGGCCGGGATTTTGTGGGCCAAATCCGCCCAGCTTCTTCACTCCTCTGGGTCTGGCACTCAGGGCCCGACACCCGGGCCCCAGGAAGGTGTCGGCGCTAAGACATCCAGCGTAAGAAGGCCAAGACGGTGTTTGTTTGGCCGACCGGCAGACCGAGAACCGGAGAGACGATTATGTAGCATTAGTGGGGGTCCCCCCGGGGAAAGCGGTTCACACTAAAAGGAGACCGGACACACTGTGGTGGTGATGTACCATTTTCCTGCTCACTCCTTTTGCTCCCAAGCGGAACCGAACCGGAGTGGGATTGGGAGTGACAAATTCAACTCTCCGCACCCGGAGTCCGGGATTAGGCGAACAGAAATCTCGCACCCGAGGTCCGGCCCAGCGGATGCGGTATTGTTTTAAGTTCCGGTGCCCCGGTTCCGTGCCGGGGCTACGTAATGTTACAATTTTGGGCAGAGTGTTGAGTGTTGGGCAGTCTCCTTTGCCGATCTTCGGTTACGGTACGGTCCGCAAGACGCGTCGCCCAAGATATAAGACCTAACCCTTTTGTTGCCTCCGGAACTAAAGCCCAGCTTCTTGGAGGAATCTTCCTTGCTTCATCGACTTCCCGGGGCTGGTCAACATTTTTCTAGCTCTCCTCTCTCTCTCTCTCGCTCTCTGGATTCACCGGATTTCCATCCGAAAAGCTTCGGCCGGAAAACTAAAATGTTTCCCGGAGAAACACAAACACAACTACCACGGGAGGTCCCCTGTCGGCTGTGGAAACTTTTAAAGCCACCAACGTTATCCAGTCAGCCAGCCCCAGCCAGTCCAGTATGTTGGATTTCTTTGCCGGATTCCAGTGGCCACTGGTCAGTCGGTACACCTTTCCGGTGTAGCTGCAAGGAGGCTGGACCTGGTCGTCGGCTAACACATGTCGACAATCAGCAAGAATCGGAATCAGCTTGTTGTGGGCAGGATTTAAGCTCACGGCGATGAAGACTACTACGGCGAACCTGGTGTCCGGGGAGGACACCCTCAGGAGGACTCTTGGTGGAGGGTGATCCCTCGCTGAACCCGAACATGACCTTCTGGTTTCTCGTTCGGCTCCGGGAAAATTCCCCCCCACCACGCCGTGCTGGAATGGGAGTCCCGATCCTGGGCGGACTGAGGTCACATATCTCTTCCGCCAGAGGGCACCCGGGAGCTAATAGTTTTAAATTGTGTGTGCGATTGTGCAAAGCCACCAGCCTGGTCCGGGTGGTGACCACGACGACGATGGCACCGGAGCGGAGCGGAACACGTCCGAGCGGGACATGGCACGTAGCTAAAGAGGTATTATCGAGTTAACATAGAGGATTACACTTCATATTTCATATCATTTCGTGTAGAGTCGTCCCCAGACCGGCCAGTGGCCGAGTGAGTGTGAGTGGCCCACCTTCAGGTGGAAATTAGCCCCAAATGCTGCTGGTCCGAACCCGAACCGAGATAGTGACCGTGGCTGTAAAGCCGATCTAGCGCTCCCACTCTCCGGTATGTCTCGGTTTCTGACTTCTTTTCCCCCTTTTTCCCGGTCACATCGGTCAGTATCAGTGCTTACACATTCGTAAATACTTTAATCTCTATCAAAAATGGGTTAATTAAAATATTCTTCAAACTCCCCCTTGGGGTTGCTGGCCATAAATCTCCTCGAGAAGGGTTCTCGCACTCGACTCGGTCGCCGTAGCAGTGAGTCTTCAATCAAACCAGTCCCTTCGAAAGCCCCCCGGCGGGCGTCGTGTGTGATTAAAATTGCATAAAACAACGAACTTTCGCCGGCCGCCGGCGTCTTAATGCTGCTGCGTACAATCCTTGACATCGCCGCAGCTGCACTTTTCTTCGAGTTCAGCGTCTTCCCAGGCCCTGTGTTACAATAATTTTTCGGGGAAAGCGTGTTATGCAAATGCGGAAAATCTTCCCGCCATTTTCCGAATTCCCAAACACTGCTGCTGCTGCTGCTGTTGCAATCCTCCTGATGCTTCTTAACTGGACTTAAAACGCTCCTCGTCGGCACATCAATGCTAGTTTTACGCTCGGATCGACCCGAGACGGGGCCCCGTACGACGTTCGTTCGCTCGTTCGAAGGAGCGAAAAACTTCCTGTTTAATCATAATAACACTTGCCCTCGCCGTCGCCCGCCAGGCCGCACCGTCCCGAGATGGTGTGCGGACGAGAAGCAGTGCACCCGAAAAATCCCGAGCATGACACGAAAAACTATCGCCCCAATCCGCTTCCTTGTTTATTTCGGCTGGCTGGCTGGCAGTGCAAGGTTCTTCGCCTGCCGGAGGACGGTCGGCGTTGGCTGCTTTTGCGGATGGGTTAACACCTCCACTGGCACTGTCTTAGCGCCAGCTTTTCACCAGCGGAAGAGGTTCTCTCTCGGGCAGGAGTCTGGCAGGCGCGGCCCCGAGCGTCCGTCAAGCTTTGCGCTCTTCTGTCGGTGACGGCGCTGATGAGATGAAGGAATTTTTGTGAAGCACAGTCGACCTTCTCCTTAGACTCCGATTATTGATGGGCCAACAACAACAGTGTTAAGCTTTAAACACTGTTGGACCACTAATGCCCAACAATTACTAGACAAGAAGGAGTTCGTAGTAATTGACGATCTATGATTTATTTTATCGACGACTTACTTTTCATTGTGAAAACATTCGGCTTATTTTTGGACAATACTTTAAAATTTCCAGAGTTTTCCCTAATTCTTCGGAACCATTCCCAGGGTTTTCAACTCCTTCAACTGTCTGTCCTTATTCCAATGAATATTTTTCAAGTATCTACTGCAGTGAATAATCCTCCACTATTTTTCAATATGTCCCAGATCCAGATCCCGGGTTTCCCAACCTTTCCAAGCCTCCCAAACTGGTGGCCACCTAAGCCATCCAAAGCGGAAAATCCTACCTGCCGCTCGATATCAGGCCAGGCCAGGAGACAGCAAAAAAATCACAGCCACGAAACACTAGACCGCTAGACAGCGGACTCTGGCGCTCTTCCAACAAAAGCTAGATCTTGTGGTTAAACCCTCATCAATGGCCCCCGGCAGCGACTCGGATACTCAAGTGTGTCCCGCCCCGAGTGGGTCTTTGGCCCGGGAGCGAACATGGGGAAAACCCCAAGTAAAATGTGTTTTCCATCGGATTGATCGGCACGGGCACCAGGACGCGCAAAGAGATTTAGCGGCGAAAGAAGAAGATGGCGCTAATCCGAATACCCTCGGACCGCTGGGCGAGCCCAGTCGGGCTGTCCGGAAATCTTTCATCCTTTATTTATAATACACTACCACGGGAGGGCACGTGTGGCTGTGTGTAAAGGATTGCCACCGGGTCGGGTATTGTCGGGTGCTCTTTGCATTATCCTTTTCCTTCCATTGATCCGGTCGAAGCCGTAGTTTAGAGAGCCGGTCCAGTGCGATGTCCTTCTGTTCTCTTGCGGACCAAAAACGGAATGTGAGGAAGCTTCGGATATGCAGGACCACAGGAATGAATATCGGATTGTTTGTTGAGAGCGAGTTTTACCATCCGACGCAGGAGCGCCCACCCATTAAGAAGCTCTGCGAGGATTAACCTTCTGCGGAATGGGTGGCCTCGTTGACAGGAAATGGAACGCCCCCCACGCCGACGCAAGGAAGTTGTAAATTTTCAATTAGAGTTCCGATTTTTTTTCACCTACTCTTCCGTCGGTGTAAAAGTGGCAGCGACTTTATTTTGAAATTTTCCACCTCATCAGCTTTGATGACGATGGGCTTCCATCAAAACGGCGCTGATCTGGCGCACCGTGTCAGGTCCTAGGCCGGCTCACCTTTTTCCCATCAGATAGTGCGCCATCTTCGCGGCCGGCCCGATACTCGGCCCGTCGCCCGTCAACCAAAATCCCGGAACAGTCCCCACCGGCTGTAAGCCGCTGTGCTGTGCAGCGATTTTGAAGGCTTCGCTTTTTATTCGCTTTTAACCACTAAAAGCAAACCACCACCACCCCGTCTAGGGCACGGTGTCGTGTCGTGTCGAGGATTTTCCAGTCCGCCAGTTTTCACCGGTCCCCCCCCGGTGGCGCCGGGATAAGAATGATTTCCCTGGCCCCGGGTGGCGATGAAATTTAATGAAGAGATAATTTTTTCCACCCTCTCTCTCGGTGCGGCCAATCGAAGGTATTGGCAGGCGGGCGGGCAAGCCATCATCATCATCATCGTCGAGTGATTTCGCCGATAGATCTGACAGCGCGCCGTTTTAAAATGTTGACTTTTGATGATTTTGTTGAAATGGAATTAGCTGAATCCACCGGAAACGCGGCCGAAAATGACGTCGTCGGTGAAAGTTCGTTGAAGAGCGGATTAAAATGGGCGCCCCGAACCGGAGCGATCCCATCAGCTTCTTATTGACGTTGGGAGGGCGGGCACAGATTATTGAAAGATTTTATCGACGAGACGACTTTTTGACATCCGACCGGCCCGGGCAATGATGGAACTTCCTGGCTAATTTCCTGGCTCTTCTCTCGGTTGGTTCTTTTTCCCGTAGCGAAATCTTTGCCCCTGCACTGTGTGGTCGAGTCGGTGAGCTCACTGCAGGCGACGCTCAACTTTGATGCCCGCAGCCCCTGGAAGCGACGGCCCAACATCGAAACGGACAGCTACGTCATCATTCCTGCGGCGACCCCGTTCTGTGAGATCGTCACCACGGCCCTGCAGCGGCTCGGTTACTCCACAGAGATCTCCAACGCCGCCAGAGGTAAGGCACCGCCGGCTGACGTTGCTTTTTGGAGCCCCAGTCACTAAAAACACCGCTTCCCGTTACAGGCTCGATATCGATCAAGAACTGGAAGTCACTCTCGCTGGACGCCATCTCGGACAACCCGCTCGTCTCGGTGAGCGACATCCTCGGCGAGCTGACCTCGGTCGTCACACTCAAGATCACGATCCTGCGCAGCAAACCGACCCAGCTGGCCGAAATCAAGGATAAACTACTGAAGCTGCTCATCCTGCAGTCCCACGCCCTGCTCCGGTCGACCGGCTGTCCGCTCGATGAGGTAAGTCACCCCACGTTCCATCCCCACGCCGGGAGGGAGGGAATTGTGTACGGAACGGAGTACACAAAATTCCTTCCGCAAATATTTATTCTACAACAGCTGGATGCCAGCGCCGGAGCGCCCACTTCGGTGTGGTGTGTATCTAATTCTAATTAAATTATTCCCGAAAAGTGGCCCCTACCATCCCGGGGGGCTGGGAAGTAGCTGATCCGATTCCGTCTTCGTCCTGTTCGAATCGGTGCTCGAATCGTTCGAATCATTAACATTCTGACTTCTGGTTCACAAAAATGCTTTTAACTACTCGGCTGGCCACCGATTGGTATTTTCGTTCCATCTCCATAGGACGGTAATGAATTTTTATTAAAACCGAGAGTTGGCGGCCGTGCTTTTTGGTGGCTCCGGAATGCTGGGCACTTAACGGTTAATCCGGTTACGTTGTACGCCACAGGGATTTGGTGTGTGTCAAAACACTTTCAACGTCTCGGGCACCGACCCGACGGAGGTCACTCCGTCTTTGCGGGACATCCCATTAGACAGATTATTTTACCAAATTAGTTTCCTTATTTTAGCAACCGGCTCCGGCTACCTTTGCCGCCGGCTAATGAAGCGCAAAGGGCCATAAAGCCTAATCGAACTGGTTGAGTGTGCATTATCAGTCCCAGCGACCAGCGGCTCGGTGATAATCACTACCGATAGCGAGCGCGATAGAACTGCGTAGAAAAAGGGCGTCGCAGGCCTATCTAAGCTCCGAAGCTTCCATCCGGGCGAATCCGATCCCGGAGTCCGGCCGAGAGCGCAATCTTGACAAGCGCCAATCTGCCTGCCTGCGTGCCCGCCTGAAGTACCTGCCATAAATCCTGCTTCATGGGGGCCGGGGAGAGATTGTGGCCGCTACCGGACACCGCCGCCGCCACCACCACCACGCCGACCGGGCGCACTGATTCCGCGCCGTGATTGATGCTCGCTTTTATTGGGCCCAATTGAAATCAATCATAAGCCACCACGGCCCAGCCCGGCCCTCATACGGCTCTATAGTTTATGATCCACTCGGGCCGTGGGCCCTACTCTTGGATCCTCCGTGACGCGAGAGCCAATCCGTTTGGCAAATAGCCGGAATTTCGAAAACAATAAAGGCGCTCCACTCTCCGGGCGGAATCGATCCGCGCGGGCCACGGCTTAATTCCCCGCGCCCCGCTCGCCGGTCTAAGTTTTCCGGATTTTCCATCACCAGCCCCGCGCGGTAAGACGATGTCGAGGGTTTTAGGGTCGAAGGCCCACCCGAAGGTGCTGCTGCTTTGATGATGAGTGGCGTTGGGATTGATCCACTTCCTGCTTGCTCAAAATGGCGCGCGTTGTGGCCAGCGAAGCTTCCGCCTCCGAAGTTACACATTTTGCCTAAACCGAGCGGCGATTGAATTCGGCACGGCCTTACAAGTTTGTACGGTAATCCCTGGTGGAAAATTAAAATTAATATCGTTTCTTAATGATAATTATTACACACCCACACACACGCACCGACGCACGGAAGGCTCACACATACACAGCACACATACAGAAGAGTGGCCTCACTTGAGCCGGCAAACGGCAGCCCATGAGAGCCCGAGTATGGTTCGAAAACAGCGGATTTATGGAAAGTGGCGTAAACACGGCACTGCTGCCGGAGGTGAGGGGATCACCGACGGGAAAGGGGGTTCCTTCTATCAGACAAACAAATAAGAAGTATTAAGTATAAGAATTTATCCCAATCCCTTTGGCCCCGCCGCTGCCTCGTCGGGTGTCCGGGTGAATGTTTCGCACACCACACGCCCTACAGTGACGGGTCGTAGTTTTAGGTGCGTGCCGGGTTGGGTGAAATATTTCAAGAAATGTAACGTGCAGTTAGTGCCCTGACGGATGGCACACTCGTTTGACAGTTCAGTCTATTTTTCGAATTATCAGAATGAATAAGGCTTGAACAGTAAATAAGAGGAAACATTTAGAAAGATTCCCTTATCAAACTGAGTCGTGTTACATGTAATGAAAGGTTTGAAGCATGAATATTAACATGCGAAGCTTAGCCATCAACTTGGATTAATAAATACTGTCCTTTACACACTTGGTCTTTGAACACTTGGTGCAATGCATAGATATCAATGCAATCCCCAAAAGGCCTCGAAAAGGACTTCAGCTTGTACTGTCACGTCTTGATGTGTTGGATTTAGAGTCCCTCCCCGTCTAGCACAGCGCTCCACTGTGGCCGTGCCAAGCTCAAGCTTTTAACAACGGATCAGTTCCACACCCACAACGCCCAAGCCACACGCTGGAGCCGCCACCGGGCGCCGATATCATCGAGAGATAAACACATCCTTCCAGCAGCGGCGTCGAGCCGCCGCCGACGGCGACGACGGCGACGGTGTTTGTGGATTGCCACGGGCCTGCCCGCTAGCTGCTCCTTAGGCGTAAACCGGAATTGGCAAGCGATCCTTAATACACCGGAGCGAGCGCTCCGCTCAAGAGCATCCGTCTCCGTCCGGGCTTCTCACTTTTCAATCGCGCTCCCAACGTATCCTGTGTGGAGCCCGGCCCGAGCGCTAAGCAGCAAAAATATCCATCGCCAAGCCGCCGCCGTTCGAACGCTTGTTCCTCCCGGTGTGTCTGGAGGAGGCCCCTGCTTAGGTGGCTTATAATACATCAGACACTTGAAATCTTCCTGCCACTGCTTAAGCCTTTTCCAGAGCCGACCGAGGTGGGGTGCTGCTGCTGCTGCGCGGGTTGGTCGGGTCCGGAATCCGAAAGGATCACCGAACCCGATGTGAGTGTAGAAACCTTCCGCTGGCGTCTTAAAGGTATCGCCTCCGGGAGGGCCCCCAGGCCGAGAGCTTTCGTGAAAAACAAATCTATTTATTATGAGAACCGGGGTTTGAAGATCTCTGCACCACTCGTACGT
This sequence comes from Anopheles bellator, assembly GCF_943735745.2. Lineage (NCBI taxonomy): Eukaryota > Metazoa > Arthropoda > Insecta > Diptera > Culicidae > Anopheles > Anopheles bellator. Next base: position 55,144,765 of record NC_071285.1, on the reverse strand, counting down.
ACGAGACCGATACCCAGGGCCCAGGGCGAAGGTTTAGGATTTAACTCTTGTCTCTCTGCAGCTCCAGAGGACAGGCTCTTGTCTAAGGACAAACTACAAGGTCGCTGAAGGCCCCCCCCCTCTCTCTCTCTCTCAATTTTTGATTATCCTAATAAGATTAAGTCAATTCTTGGGGCTGCTCAAGACAAGACCGGGAGCCACCGGCTATATAGCTTGGGCTTACTCTGGTCTTGCCGTTATTGGCCACTCAGTATCAATTATTAGCGCACAACGATAGTCCCTGGCCCTGGCCTGTGGGTAACGATAAGCTTGGAGCATGCAAAACTCAGCCCCCGGACGAGGACGGCACTCCGTCCGGAAGGGTGATAAGATAACTTGAAATCGGCTTCTCGACGGTGACGCCATATTTGTCCCCACCGCTGGCCGCCGATTAGAGCCGAGCCACTCGAGTCGTGGGATTCGTGAACGGTGGGGCTCAAGATCTTCGCAAACAGCACGACGCGACCGCTTTGCGGTCCGGCGGTCACTTGACGCTGGTCACTTCGCCAATTGGCTAATCCTGTTCGGTGTCCTTCGCTTCTACTTGCAGATAACGCTGTCGCAGATCTGCCGCAGCCCGCTCCAGAACACGTTCCCATTCAGTCCGGAGATCACCGAGGAGACGCGGCGCAACTTTGACCAGTGGTGGAGCAACCAGCTGGCACCGCAGCCGAACCCGATCGCGCACAAGATCCTGCCGTTCGCCAACCCGCAGTCGGGTGGCGGCGATCCTCAGCTTCACCACCACCAGCTCGACTTCTCTAGTCACAGCTTCTCGGGTCTGCATGCGGCGGCCAAGCAGCGGGATACGCTGCTGGGGACTACCGGTGCTGGGGCCGACGGTGCGGCCCCGCACCATCACCACCAGCACCACCATGCCAGCCCGCACCACAACCTGGTGGTGCATCCGGCGCTCCAGACCGTCCACTCGCAGTACCCGAACCAGAAGACGCGCATGCGGACGAGCTTCGACCCGGAGATGGAGCTACCGAAACTGCAGCGTTGGTTCGCCGAGAACCCGCACCCATCGCGCCAGCAGATCCAGTCGTACGTGGTGCAGCTGAACTCGCTCGAGTCACGCCGTGGCCGGAAGCCACTGGATGTGAACAACGTGGTGTACTGGTTCAAGAATGCCCGGGCCGCCCAGAAACGGGCCGAGATGCGTCAGGGCATGACGAACGGGTTCGGGACGGCCAACATGCTCCTGTCACAGGCCGACTACATGAAGAGCTCCCCGAGTGCCCCTTCCGAGGACATCGATGCACTGTCGCAGGACGAGATGGACGATGAGCTCGATCGGCCAATGTCACCGCAGCTACCACTATCGCTCACGATCCACGAACGGAACCATCCGCTGACACCGTCCGCGGAACAGACCCCGATCAAGCAGGAGCATCCGGGCGGGTCCTGCAGCAGTCCACCACCGTCGTCTCCTTCGCCGCACCACCCGGGAAGCACCTTGTCGGCGGGTCCCGACGGCGTACCGATCGCCACGACGACGTCCACCAGCAACAACAACAACAACACCAGTAGCAACAACAACAACAGCACCGATGGAAGTGGATTGGGCAACAACGGGAACAACGAGCAGGCGGCCGAGTCGGGGATGGGCGAGGGACCCAAGTCGAACTACTCGGGCGGGGAGCGCAGCAACTCGCCCCAGCGCTCGTCCCGTTCGCCCGCCTCCGAGGACCTCGATATGGACGAGCCGGACGTGAGCAACCTGGACGACTACCGGTCGCCGTCGCCGGACTCGAAGCGCCAGCTACCCTTTCCGATGAACAACCCGATGCTGTCGCACTCGATCATGTACATGTCGCACTACATCCCGGCGATGCAGGCCGGTGCGGCCGGTATGCACCTGAAGAGTGACTTCGGGCCGGGCGGACCGCACGGGGCACTGGGGCAGGGTGGGCTCAACCTGTCGTTCAACAGTGACGAGCGGCGGAAGCGGAACCGCACGTTCATCGATCCCGTGACCGAGGTGCCGAAGCTGGAGCAGTGGTTCTCGATGAACACGCATCCCTCGCACAACCTGATCCTGAAGTACACCGAAGATCTCAATCGGATGCCTTACCGGTAAGTGTCGGAGTTGCGTGAAGCTGTCCCCCCCAGGCGTATCTAACCACTCCACTCTGGTCTCTCTCCTCTCTCTCTCTCTTTCCCCCGACAGACAAAAGTTCCCCCGGTTGGAGAGCAAAAATGTGCAGTTCTGGTTCAAGAACCGGCGGGCCAAGTGCAAACGCCTGAAGATGTCGCTGTACGACCCGGCGCAGCTAGCCAACTTGAGCGAACCGGGCGGCCACCTGGCGGCGCACCTGCACGACGGGCCGCACCTGGCGAGCCTGCACGAAGCCGCCTCCCAGGCGCTCCACCCGGCCTTCCATCATGGCGCCGACCGGGACTAGAGCGTGGCTCTAGAGGGCGGCTCCAACACACCAACCAAAGACTCTCCCCGAGGCATCCGGAACCGGGTGCAGCTTCCATTGGGAGTCACTAGATCGTAGCCGTAAGGGGATCCTCGACGTTTACGAGTCCCAGTTCGTGGTTTGAAAGCATTTTTATGGGAGTTTTTTTGATGTTGAAAAACACACCACCAAAAGTTCCACATTCGAGTCACTCTTTGATGCTATCGGATTCGACGCGAGCGGTCGAAACAAAATGCCAATCCCACGCGGCATCGAATTATTAAAACATTAATTCTTCGCAAGCGCTCGGTCGCAAGCTCTGTCTCTGTGAGCCTTTGGTGTCCCGTTGTGTCCGCGTGTGATCTTCAGCTCGCGTCGAGCGCGGGTCCGCGGAAAATACTTACTTTCATCGGAACCGCCGAATATTGAGCCGATCGGCTCAGCGGAAAGCTTCCCGCGGGTTTTATTACTATT
>NC_071285.1:54841503-54841744 GCF_943735745.2 Anopheles bellator | reverse complement strand
CAGGAACTCCTACTCCAGCGGGGAACTGTCCGCTACCAGGAACTCCAGCTCCACTAGGGAACTGTCCACTGCCAAGACCTCCTGCTCCACCAGGATACTGTCCGCTGCCAGGAACTCCAGCTCCACTAGGATAGTGTCCACTACCAGGAACTCCTGTTCCACCGGGGAACTGTCCACTGCCAAGACCTCCTGCCCCACCAGGATACTGTACACTGCCAGGAACTCCTACTCCAGCGGGGAA